>NC_135400.1:2635892-2655892 GCF_051989625.1 Stigmatopora argus
AAAGGTTCTCGTGTTTGGAGGAGAAAGAATACTGAATTGCATCTGAAGAACACCATACCCACTGTGAATAATGGGGGTGGAAACGCCATGCTTTGGGGCTGTCTGTCTGGGACCACAGTAATAAAGGCTAATATCAGTAACACAATGCGCCACCAGGGACTCAAATCTTGCACTGCCAGACGTGTCCCCCTGCTGAAGCCAGTACACATCCAGGCCCATCTGCGGTTCACTAGAGAGCATTTTGATGATCCAGAAGAGGACTGGGCGAATGTGTTATGGTCAGATGAAACCAAATATAGAACTTTTTGGTAGAAACAAAGGTTCTCATGTTTGGAGGAGAAAGAATACTGAATTGGATCCGAAGAACACCATACCCACTGTGAAGCATGGGGTGGAAACATCATGCTTTGTCGCTGTCTTTCTGCAAAGGGAACAGGGCGACTCATCTGTGTAAAGGAGAGAATGAATGGAGCCATGTATCGAGAGATTTTGAGTGAAAATCTCCTTCCATCAGCAAGGACATTGAAGATGAGACGTAGCTGGGTCTTTCAGCATGACAATGATCCCAAACACACGGCCAGGGCAACAAAGGAGTGGCTTCGTAAGAAGCATTTCAAGGTCCTGGAGTGGCCTAGCCAGTGTCCAGAGCTCAACCCCATAGAAAATCTGTGGAGGGAGTTGAAAGTCCGTGTTGCCCAACGACAGCCCCAAAATATCACTTCTCTAGAGGAGATCTGCATGGAGTAATGGGCAAAAGTACCAGCAACAGTGTGAAAAGCTTGTGAGTAATTACAGAAAACGTTTGGCCTCCGTTATTGCCAACAATGGGTACATAAAGTATTGAGATGAACTTTTCGTATTGACCAAATACTTATTTTCCGTCATGATTTGCAAATAAAATCTTTAAAAATTAAGCAATGTGATTTTCTTTTTTTTTCCACATTGTCTGTCATGGTTGAGGTTTACCCATGTTGACAATTACAGGCCTCTCTAATCTTTTAAAGTAGGATAACTTGCACAATTGGTGGTTGACTAATTACTTATTTGCCCCACCTTATGTAAAGTATGCAAAAAAAGGAATGTATAATATATAGAGAAGCAGGAGTATAAATTTTAGGAATAAGTATGGAAAAGTGACGGTCAATGTCAAAAGAAAGGCTGACAAATTGTACCTATTTAAGCAATGTTTGGGTGCTATCTTTGGTAAAACATTGTAAGCCAAAGTGAAAATCTGACGAAAATACATACTCACACAAAAGCCGTGGTGCGGCCCGGTGGTGCGAGTGGTTAGCGCGTCGGCCTCAGCTCTGGGGTCCTGGGATCAAATCCAGGTCACGTACATCTCCGGGTACTCTGGTTTCCTCCCACATTCCAAAAACATGCATGGTAGGCTGATTGGAGACTCTAAATTGCCCCTAGGCTTGGGTGTGAGCGTGCATGGTTGTCATCGCCTTGTGCCCTGCGATCGGCTGGCCTGAAGTCAACTGGGATAGGCTCCAGCACCCCCCGCGACCCTAAAGAGGGTTAAGCAGTTCAACAAATGAGATGAGATGAGACAATAGCGGTGCTGTTGCGTAGTTCATGCAACTAACTTCAAGCGGCAATGACTAAGCGGAACCACTCCAGTGTACACTGAAGAAAGTATGGATTTTTGGAATCATCACAGTGATTATAATAATTTGAGAATAGATGGAGTGAGATTTATGGATGGGTGGATCTTTTATAACTCCCGTCACGACAGAAAAAAAATGGGAGCGCCTGGAGACTCCCTGGGGGAAATTCTTCCGAGGGTGGCGTTTGTGGATGTGGAAAAGTGTCGTAAATATTCCGAAAATGACGTGGAGAGGCGATCTACGTTACGACTAATCAGCCACGCGGTGCCTTTAGGGCACATCATGTAAAAACGATTCATACATCAACTCTGCTTTCAGCTTTAACTAAAAACGTTAAGTTTACACACTTGGAGAAGGTGAACAAATTCAATCACTCGTTTATTAGGATGCGACAGCCGTTTCTGGCCACTATAAAAAAATTCAACTCTCTACGTTGTACGGTTTGGACAAAGATAGCAAGAGAATCTTAACATATACACACACACACTCACACCCATAAATCATGCTTTATAAGGATTATAGATAAAGACTGTAATGTATTAAAATATACATCAATCTATATATTAGAAAATTGTAAATACTTTAAATACTGTACTCAGTGAAAATAGTCCATCTCCGCTTGATATAAATCTAATCTCTTTGATATGCGTGCCATATCAAAGACCTCTTATTCCTAGTGGTCACCACTACACGGCATACTTATTGCCTGGCTTCAGCTTATGTACCTACTTATTCGGTCACTGTCATGTTTCATTTTTTCTTGGGCTCATTCGATGCCTTAGATGACGCAGGACGCTTAGGAGGCATTTTCATCGGCGATTCAAAGTCCAAGCAAAGCTGGCATAGGCCCTGTCGTCATCATCAACAACAAAAGCCTAATTGTCATCACACCCAGAAACTGTATGACGAAATTGGTAGTGCTTCTCCATAAGGTGCGTTTTCTCGGCAAAAGTCAAAAGACCCAAATAAGTGATAATTTTGGACTCGTAATTTGGCATTCTGCCGTTATGGATACATCGCATCACCCCCCGAGCGGATCACTTACCTCTCACTGTCTTTCACTTACCTTCAGTCAGCCAGTAGGAGGCAGATCACCGCCCAAACGTCTTTTCATATTACCTCACCCCGAAGTTATTACACAGAAGGGATTGTGTGTTGTGTTACCGCAAGTTTAGAGTCCTGATGGATACGGGGAAAAAATGTTCTTAAGCCTATTTGTCCGTACTTTGTGGGACCTATAGCATCTGCCAGAGGGCAGCAGCTGGAACAGATTGTGACCAGGGTGGTATGGGTCCACGATGATGTTCCTGGCTCTGCTGAGGTAACGAGGGCTGGCGATGTCTTCCAGTGAGGGCAGAGAGCAGCCGACGATCTTCTGGGCAGTGTTAATCACTTTCTGCATGGCCTTTTTGTCTGCTGCCGTGCTTCCAGCGTACCACACTGTGATGCAGTATGCCAGGAGGCTCTCCACAGTGGTTCTATAGAAGGTTACCAGAAGCTTGGTGTCCAAGTTGTTCCTCCTGAGTACCCTGAGGAAATTGAGTCGTTTCTGGGCCTTCTTCACTACTGCCGTGGTGTTTGTAGACCAGGAGAGCTTATCCGTGACGTAGACCCCCAGGAATTTAAAGGGTATTATATAAGCTCGGCGTAGCCTCCACGTGATAAAGTGCGCGATGTGAAATGTAATCCGATGAAAACAATAAAAGGCAATTCTTTTATTCGGGGCGACTACGGTGAAATTTCGCTTCTTCAGCGCTGAGTGCCACCCATCTCAGGGCCGAAGAAGAAGCCATTCCCTGACTTACGCCATTTTTCATCTCTTGTCTCCCGCTTGTGAGTTTCTGCATGAATTTGGACATTTTTAGGAACATTTTTTATTTGGATACTTAATATAATAAAACGCGATATACTGAAGTCACGAATATTAAAGCCTCTAGTGTTGAAGGATGACAGTAGGTGTCAAAGCTGGATTGCCTTGACAATAATCTTCATACAGAGGAAGCAGCAAAACACGTAGTAGTTTTTGACTCCCGGCCGATGGAGGTTATCTGCGGGAGACTCATCTGAACGGTTCTCAAAATGGCCGCTGCCCGCTCCGCTTCCTTTGTTCTTGGCTAGCCACCCCTTCCTAAGAAGGGGGGGAGCGGACGGACAGCTAGCGTCCACGTGGAGGTCCCCCAACCAGATACGCCGTCCGAACGGTCGGGGAAGATATTTGATAGAAGTAGGTGGAGACAAACTTAAGGCCTTGACCTGTAGGTGTCAGTAAAAATTATATTCTAGTGACTTTAAATTCATAAGAGTGCAGAAGGGTGCAAGATTAAATATAAGAATACAATTCATATTTCACATTTCCCCCCTGTTGTGACTTGAAAGAATTTTCATTAAACATATCAATTTGTATCCCTCCCCTCCAGGTTCTAGAATACAAATATTGACAGTTACTCAACAGGGTATGGAAAATAACAAAATCACATGTCAAGGCAGAGGCGAGAAATAATGTATTCAGTGGTAAAAAATCCTCTTCGTCTCTCTTAATGAGCGAACTCAATTTTTAAATCAAGGTGCAGCAGTGTTCTCCCATCATCTGGTGCTGCAACTCCATTTCCCTTAGGGCTTTTAAATCATCTGCTATACCCTGTAGGGCAGGGGTCTCAAACTCAATTTACCTGGGGGCCGCTAAAGGCCGAGTCTGGGTGAGACTGGGCCGCATCAGGATTTCCACAAGAAAAGCGCTGATAAAACATTCCAAAGTTATCAAATATCTTTATTTTTTAACAAGAAATAATGAATTAAATAAATTAACTTAAAGATGAATAAAAAATCAATCAATCAGTAATACAAATATAAAATAATAATAATAATGAGCATACAGTAGATATACATTAGCTTGCTAAGTAGAGAAAATGAATTATTTTAATTCCGTTTCAAATGTCTGTATTAACAGCTCTTTAACCTTTAACTTTCTGAACTTGAATGGAACATTGAACATGAAATATTCTGAACACGGGTTCTCTTGCCTACTCCTTGCTGCTAGAGACCTGGCAGCGCTTCTTCTCACATAGCTGAGTCACATTTAGCTTGAGGGAGGAAGCAGTGGAGACCCTTGGTAGAGCTTGAAGATGCTCATCAGTAAGTCTGGACCTGTACTTGGACTTATTGAAGTTCAAGGTGGAGAAGAGCTTCTCACACAAGTATGTGCTCCCAAAAAGGCACATGGTCCGCTTGAACATTCGGGAATGTTCAGGGAAGCTGGGGGTCAACTCTCTCAAATATTGCCCAAGCTTGTCTGCTTCTCCACTCACCTCCCTGAAGTCGGCTTTGAGTGCAGAGTCGCACTGCAGGTCAATGAGCTCCATTTGAAGCTCAGGAAGGGCATCTTGCACATCAAAGGAGAAGGGGTCCGCAAAAATTTGAAATGTGGCTTTGTGTGTCTTGAAGTCTGCAAATCTGTGATCAAATTCCTCCTGTAGCTTCGAAATGGCCTCAACATACTTCTCACCACTGAATGGTGTGCCTGCATCCACAAGAGCCTTGCATGCTGGGAAATGGCAAAGGTTTGTCTGCGAGAGCTGGGCTTTCCATAACACAAGTTTAGTGCAGAATGCTCTCACGTTGTCATAGGCAGCACTGACAAGTTGCCCCTGGCCTTGTAGCTTCTTGTTCAGTACATTAAGCTCATGTGTGATATCAACAAGAAAAGCCAAGTCCATGAGCCATTTGGGATCACTTAGCACAGGAACAGCAACCCCGTCTATCTCCATGAAGTCTTTTACTTCTGCTCTCAACTCAAAAAATCTCTTCAACACGTTTCCACTGCTGAGCCAACGTACCTCAGTGAAGTAGAGCACATCCCCATATTCTGACTCCATTTCCTCTAAAAAAGCACGGAACCTTCTGTGCTTTAAGCCCCTGGATCTGATTTGGTTGATGCATTTCACAACGACAGACATCACATTGTCAAACTTCAGGCATCTGCTGCAAAGGGCCTGCTGATAGATAATGCAGTGCAGAGCACTGGCCTCCTCCACACCCTCCTCTTCCAGTTTTTTTTGAACAAGTGCTACCAGTCCATTCTTCCTCCCTGTCAGTTGTTATTCCAACAAAGCTCTTCCATGGCAAACCGGCATTCTTAATGGCATCACACAGCTGGTGAAATATTTCCTTAGCGGTGGTCTGGCCATGCATTGGAATTACTGTGAGCAACTCCTCCATTACTTCAAAATTGTCATCAACACCACGGACATATGTTGCGAGCTGGGCAGTGTCTGTGATGTCTGTGGTCTCATCAAGAGCCACTGAATATACACTGAAACATTGTGCTTTCTCACACAGTTGATCATAAATGTCACTTGACAGGTGAGAAATGCGCTCTGCCACGGTGTTGGCAGAAAGGCTGATGTGGTTGAACAGACTTTTCTTTTCTGGACAGACAATATGTGCAGCCTGTAATATGCACTTTTTGATAAATTCACCTTCTGTGAATGGCTTTCCTGCTTTAGCAATCAACTCACAAACGGCGTAGCTAGCTTCGACTGCTGCATTACTGTCTTTGGTAGCCTTCTTGAAGAAATCCTGTTGCCTCAGAAGACATGTTTTAAGACTGGCAACGTGGTTGGCTCTCTCATTTCCCTGGTATTTTTCGTACTCCTCAGCATGTCTCGTAGACTACGAGTCGTAGTATAATGACGTTTCAAATTGTATTCCTTGTGCACCGATACTTTTTCAGTGCAAATGAGACACGTCGGGTGCCCCTGTGTTCAACAAAGAAATATTGCACTCCCCACTTTTCTTGAAACTGTCTGTGCTCATCACCGACCTTTCTCTTCACGCCAGGCTTTGAAAGAGACATCTCTGGGGCTCTGTAATATGTTTTTCCACTTGGAATGAGTCTTGGGTTGATCTTTCACGTTCAGTCGCGTGGGTTTGTGGCGCATGCGCACTTTCGCTCTCCGTTTCTCCGTTTCACTCACGGAGATGGCTACACTGACACAGGCTGGATCACGGATCATAGCGCCTCATTCAGTTCTATGCTGAGAGCAGCGGAGGAGTGTGCGCGCCGAGCGGAGTGATCGGCTTCACGGCTTCTCCTCGGCCGCGAGTTTGAGACCCCTGCTGTAGGGCCTTGACAGTTTGGTTAATGAACACTCATGTAACAGTTCAATGTCTTCACACGGAGCATAACTTTATCCACCCCAAGTTGGGGAAGCAGTGACAGTATAATTTTCTGGGGGGTGGGACCACAACCTATGGTCACCAGGAACATCATCGCCCCAGATTGAATCATTTGAATTGCTCTGATTTTGCACTGATTTTGATCTCTTACTGTTATGTTCACTCTCCTTAAAAGGAATGCATCTTAGACCATCTGCACCACTGCAGATTTAAATGTGACGCCTTGACCCAGTGAATTCAGGATGTCAGGATCTGTGGAAATGGGTATACGGCCACACACCAACAACTTTCATTCGCAACAATCAGTTTTTGCTGGAACACCATGAAATTATACCACACATCTTCTTCATAGTAGTTCTCCAGATTGTTCTTTCCATACCAGTTCACTCTCCTCTGTGATAGGAGTATGTCACCATCTTGGTTTCCAGCTTGAGTCTTTGTGGGTGGGGCGTTCAGACACGCCCAGGTTGTCACTGACAGTGCAGTCACTGACAGTCCAGTCACTGTGATGTGGGTGGCAACAGCTTTCACTGTGGCTTCTGTATAGAGGTGCAAAGTCTATGGGAGGTCAGGGTTAAGTGGGGGGTGCTCGTGGCAGGTGAGTAGACGTCAGATGAGTTTTTCACGGACAAGGGTTTTGACACCGTCCGACTTAGTCTACTCAAGAGTCACCTGTGTCTCGAACTACCTTGACCTGAGGTTGGTGAATCGACTTTGACTTTTCAGTGATCTTTGCTGCTGTGGAGGTTGGTGAGTTGGGCCATGAATGGGTCTTCCCATCGTGGAGAGAACCAGGACTTCCTTTTATGACTCGGATCAGGATCCAGTCACCTGGCTTCACCACCTCCTTCAAGATAGACTAAAGGATCACGGCAGCTTACATGTTCTTTGGATAAGTTTCTCTCCTCCCTTAATCTCTCGTCATGGTTCATCTTCCCATAGAGGAAGTTGGAGTGGTCTTCCATGAACTATCTGAAAAGGGTGTTAATCCCGAGGTAGTTGGTCCTATCTTCATACGTTTTGACCAGTGTTAGGTGTTCTGGCCATGGCTTCTTTATCTACCCCATGGTTTTCTTAAGCCTTGGTTTTATCGTACCATTTGTCCGCTCTACTTAGGTGTTTTGCCATGTTTTGCACTATGCTGTTTGCAAAATGAGCTCCATTGTCACTCCAGCTGATTCTGGAGATCCCATGTTCTTTACAGATCAATAAAATCCATGTGTATAATTTCAAATGGGTAGGTACCTTTTGGACGTTGTCCTGGTTTGGGCCTGAGGTTACCTTGCACATTATGTCTGTAACAAATTAAACAGTTCCTACAAAAAAAAAGTAGGTATTTCGATGTCCATCATATCATCCCCCTGTTGAGACATTTATGGCTCAATTTTTGGAATACATTTTTGGTAGGCACGGTAGGCCTTTAGCTGTGTACAGTTCGTCTGCAGACTGTTCTGGAGATCGGCTCAGCCCTTGTTGCTGTGCATACTGTGCAGCAAGTGTTTGCGCTGCTGCTTTAGCTGCTGTGTTCTGTCGTTGTCTTCAACACGTGCTTAACATTTGCTTACAGCTATTTGGTTGGGCTTTAATACCTCAATGAACAAAAATCGCAACAATCTTACTTATTCATCACTATAGTTTGTGAAAATTTAAATGCCTTATCAGTCAAAATCAAATATGCTAACTGATCACTGCTTCCTTGTTAAGATAAAGAACCATATTTGTTTTTTCCTTTCCTGCAATTACACAAATTAACTAATGCCAAAAATAGGAAAAATACAAAAAGCAAACCAGGCTGCTTTCTCCTCAGGAAAACAGCTTTCCCGTTCTCTGTAACAGTTAGATTCACATCAATTAATATCCAGAAACAAAATGCACACATTTATAATTCTGAATAGAATTGAACCCACTAAAATGTAACCACCCCTTGTTTGTCAAGGTTAATATTTTAGCATAATTGTGTCCTTTAGAGAAATTCAAACTCATTACTTATAAAATGCATACTAATCAAGTCCCGATTCCTTCAATAATGTGTATCGCGTTGCATATTAAACTCAGTTGTTTGAAATTCAAAATATCCCAATCTAGTAGTCTTTTTATCAAATGTAACATTCCATTGTCTTTGGAGTTTGTCAATCATCTCCTATAAAACTTTCTTAATCAATATTTTTCAATAGTCAGGCATAAAATTAAAATCTAGTTACATTTCTATCCATTGTATTTTCTCTTTTCTCTCTAATTGTTTACTTTAAAAATCTGTAAGAAGATCTAGTCTCAATTGTTTACTTTAACTATCTGTAAGAAGGTTTAGTCTCAATTGAAACGCTTTCACTTTTTTATGGAGACAATAAAAACAATATAAAAGTTCCTTATGGCTTACAGTATTGCTCCCCGAGCAATAATCTTACCAATCAATATTGGAGTGCTTGTCATTTTGTCTAATTATGTCAAAAAGTTTATCTTACCCGTCTCCTCATACGTTTCAACTGAGAGAACCTTCTTACAGTGCACAAGATGGATCCCGCTATTTTCATGTCTGCTGGTTGGTCAGCAACACTTGTACGGACGTTCTCATTTTGGGTTGCTCGTGCGTTTTCTCCATGTTTCCTGTTGAGGAGTACAGTCTCCCTCTGCCAACCCAAATTCAATGCGTTTCTTTAAAGTTTTTCTTCTCTTTTACGCCAGATTAGTCTCATCATCCAGTTCCAATCGTGTAGTGAATAATGGCGTTTGGTATGGTCTACTAAATAGGATGTCCATATTTTGTTGTCCGGTTGACCACGTTATGTAGGCGCAATGATTTCATAACGAAATATGGAACCTTTTGTCAATTCATTCAATTATTCTGTTAACACAATTTGGATGCCATTATCACTATAAATCCATAGTACTTTGGAATTTCGTATCATGCACTGTCTTTGTTTTTTGTTTTTCTCAGTGCTCCTAAATTTCGCATAGCAGATTTGTTTCTCCACTTCAAGTTTCACGTTTGGAGTACTTTTTTCATTAAAAATTTCATTTGACAAAATATTTTTTCCATAATTTGTCGTTGCCATCCCTGAAAATGGCTTATTGGCAATTTCAGAAATCGATTCCAATTTGCTAAATCCTTTTCCACCTTGATATCTAACCGATTAATTATATCTCGGTGGTCGGCCAATCAAAAACACAAAAAGACAAACCACCTTTCACGCTCACACTCATTCATGATCAGACATCAGTGGTCTGCAATTTTCATCACTGGTGAAGACTGCCATCCCATGTCTGGGCTTCTTGGAGGCTTACCACCTTTTGCTGTCTCAAAAGAAATAGGTTAACGTTGTTTGGTTGACATCAATTGTTTGATTCTTAGGCGATCCGTGATATTCTAATCGTTATTAATATGACTCACGCTAAAGCATATTTCATCTGTTGATGGGCAAAACAATGAAATATCATCCGTGCACTGACGACATTTCATAATGTTTATTGCATCTCAGGGAAATTATGCCTATCCTAAATTAATTATTTTATCTAAACTTGTCAGGTACAATTTACCTAATACTTTGGATAATTCTTAATACTTAAGTCTAAATCGCAAATCACTCTCTTTTTGCTAAAATAGCTAAATTGCACTTGTTGAATTGCTATTCTGCTCCAAGCTTGTGTTGATTTAATATAAGAGCCATTTTTTGTAGCTCACTCTTACCACAATTAAAATTTTGAGAAACTAACCTTCTACTTAGCAATTTTCTTAATCATTTCCTAATGATAAATTTCAGTGTTTATTAGAAGACCCATAATTTGTCACTAATATGTTATATTGTCAATTTTCTGTCTCTAACTCTCATCTTTTCTTTCTCTGCCTCTCTGTCTCTTTATTACTGCTGCTCCTTGCTTCATCGTGTGGTGATATGTAACCTGAGATTTCTTGCATTCCAGCCCCCCCCCTCGTGCTCCTGGCTTGCGAGTGGGGCCTGGCACGAGGAGTGGGCTGAACAGGGGGGGGGCACTGTTTCTTAAGAGGCCTAATATATATCTTTTTTCTGGGTTAGTGAAAGTGGGGTGGGGAAGAAAGGCAGTTTTAACTTCAGTTGGCTCGCCGCCATTTTTTCCTGTTTCTGGGCTCGGCCATTTTTTCGTTCTCCGACGAATGGAGCATTTCCCTTCCTCGAAGGAAAACGGGGCCTTATGCTGGGTTGGATTCTACAAATTAATTTTAAAAAGTGCCTTACCGTTTTTGGTGCCCCCTCTGTACGAAAGGATAATTTGTAATCTGTTCCCGGGCCAGCAGGCCAGATCGCCCTCTCTCAAGACTGGAGTAGCCGACGTCAAGCCATCCATCCTTCTGTCGATCTGCCGTGGCCGGAAACCAGAAGAGAATCTCGGGTTCTCGGCACCAAAATGTCAAAGCTGGATTGCCTCGACAATAATCTTCATACAGAGAAAACAGCAAAACACGTAGTAGTTTTTGACTCCCGGCTGATGGAGGTTATCTGGGGGAGACTCATCTGAACGGTTCTCAAAATGGCCGCTGCCCGCTCCGCTTCCTTTGTTCTTGGCTAGCCCCCCCCTTCCTAAGAAGGGGGGAGCAGACGGACAGAGCTAGCGTCCATGTGGAGGTCCCCCAACCAGATACGCCGTCCGAACAGAATAGAAGTAGGCGGAGAAAAACTTAAGGCGGGGATACAGGGGGGGGTGTTATATACAAAGTGATGACAGGCCTTGACCTGTAGGTGTCAGTAAAAATTCTATTCTAGTGACTTTAAATTCATAAGAGTGCAGAAGGGTGCAAGATTAAATATAAGAATACAATTCATATTTCACAGTAGGTCTATTTAAAAATATATGTATAATCATTTGGGAAAAAACAATAATAAATTAAATGCGAGTTAACAATGGCCTGCATGCAAATTTAATCGCTTGACAGCACTTATTATTTTATGCTTACAGGGAAATAAGTGCGTCTTCAACCTTTGTCGAGGCTGTTGTAAGAAGAAGTCCTTCAAGGAGGTGGCAAACTGTTCAAGTCAGTATAACAAATTCATTCATATGTCAGCATATTCTGTATTACATTTAAAATTGAATATATCTGTGCAGTTTTATAAAAATGAAATAGAGAAAGATGATCAAAGTGTCTTCTTAAATGAGCAATTTGTGAGATTGGTGACCAAAAATCATACTACCATCATTTTGCAATGGATAATCAATCTTCGTTATCATGTCAATCTTGCATCTCAATGAAAAGATGTACATGTACATCCCTGTATAAAAGGGGCCAGAGGCGCCTCTACCTACTGAGGAGTCTACGGTCCTTTGGAGTGTGCAAGACACTGCTGAGGACTTTTTACGACACTGTGGTGGCATCTACAGTGTTTTATGCAGTGCTCTGTTGGGGATGCGGGAGCACGGAGAGGGACAGGAACAGGCTGAATAAGCTGGTCAGGAGGGCCAGCTCTGTTCTGGGCTGTCCTTTGGACTCTGTGGAGGAAGTGGGAGAGCGGAGGATGCTGACCAGGATGATGTCCATCATGGACAGGACCTCCCACCCCCTGCATGAGTCTGTGGAGTCCCTCCGAAGCTCTTTGAGCAATAGACTGCTGCACCCTCATTGCAGGAAGGAGCGCTTCCGCAGATCCTCCCATCAGCTCTCAGGCTCTTTAACAAAACAAATGACGTTAATACCTACCATATGCATGCATGTACATCTGTGTATGTATGTATATATGTGCTTATATATGCGTGTATGTATATATGTGTATGTACACGTATATGTATGTGTATATATATATACAGACGCTCCCCTACTTACGAACGCAATTGGTTCCGAGCGATTGTTCATAAGTTGAATTTGTTTGTAAGTTGATTCAGTGCTATATTTTGTATTATAATTTATGTTTAAGGCCCATATAAGTATATTGAAGGTTTATATAAGTGCATTTGTATGTTTAAGGCTTGTATAAGTAACACGCATTGGTTTGTACTGAAAAAAAAAAAAATTTAATAAAATGGAGAGAATATGTACAGTACTGTAGAGAGAGAGAGAGATTTATGTATTAGAAACTGGCCAAAAGAAGCGACCTAATGACGATTGCACAGTTTTCTTCTTTTTTTCATCATAAATGATGCGGTAGCACTGTATGGCATCATTCAATTGATTTGCAAACTTTGTGCAACGTTCAATATTTGGGTCCTGCTGCTCGATCTTTCTGTTTATAAATGGTACTGACGGTCGAACGATTCAATGCCCGTGAAACGCTCACCACTCTCACGCGCATCAAGCTTCGTTATTATTGCCACTCGTTTCAAATGAAATGGCTTGCCTCTTCCTTGCAACTCCCTCAATAGAAGCCTTTAGCTTTTTACCAACCATATTCAATATTGGATGCATGAGATATTTAATGATACAAATGAAAAAGGTTCTTTGCACACTGGATACATTCACGCACTTCCGCATTGCAACGAAGAAGAAGGTAGATGCTGGGTGAGCTGAGCTCTCACAGCGCCAGGCGTCGGTATTAGCGGCGGAAAGAAGTACTACTCCGAAAAAGGCGCGAAATACAAAATTGGACTTGCGAACATTTTTGGACTTAAACGCAATTTGCAGACATGTTCGTATGTACCGTTGTTCGTAAGTTGAATGTTCGTAAGTAGGGGAGCGTCTGTACACACATATATATATATATATACACATATTTATTCATGTATTTATTTATTAACTTATTACCTATGTATTTGTCTAAAATGCCTTTCCTATTTCTGCATCCTCACCCTCTTGCTACTGTGACAACGAAATTTTCCGAATACGGGATGAATAAAGTTATCCAATCCAAAATTGTGTGTGTGTATGTGTGTACGTACGTGCGTACAGTTGTGGTCAAAAGTTTACATACACTTGTGAAGAACAATGTCATGGCTCTCTTGAGTTTCCAGTTATTTCTACGACTCTGATTTTTCTCTGATAGAGTGATTGGAAAAGATACTTCTTTGTCACAAAAACATTCATGAAGTTTGGTTCTTTGAAAAAGTGATCAAAATCTGCTGGGTCAAAAATATACATACAGCAGCGCTAATATTTGGTAACATGTCCCTTGGCCCTTTTCACTTCAATTAGGCGCTTTTGGTAGCCATCCACAAGCTTCTGGTTGAATCTTTGACCACTCCTCTTGACATAATTGGTGCAGTTCAGTTAAATTTGATGGCTTTCTGACATGGACTTGTTTCTTCAGCATTGTCCACAAGTTCTCGATGGGGTTTAAGTCAGGACTTTGGGAAGGCCATTCAAAATCCTTAATTCTAGCCTGATTTAGCCATTCCATTACCACTTTTGATGTGTGTTTGGGGTCATTGTCCTATTGGATCACCCAACTGCGCCCAAGACCCAAGCTTTGGGCTAATGACTTTAGGTTATCTTGAGGAATTTGAAGGTAATCCTCCTTCATTATCCCATTTACTCTCTGTAAAGCAGCAGTTCCATTGGCAGCAAAACAACCCCACAGCATAATACTACCACCACCGTGCTTGACGGTAGGCATGGTGTACTTGGGGTTAAAGGCCTCACCTTTTCTCCAAACATATTGCTGGGCATTGTGGCCGAACAGCTCGATTTTTGTTTCGTCTGACCACAGAACTTTCCTCCAGAAGGTCTAATCTTTGTCCATGTGATCAGCAGCACACTTCAGTCGAGCCTTAAGGTGCCGCTTTTGGAGCAAGGGCTTCCTTCTTGCACGGGAGCCTCTCAGTCCATGGAGATGCAAAACACGCTTGACTGTGGACACTGACACTTGTGTTCCAGCAGCTTCTAATTCTTGGCAGGTCTGCTTTTTGGTGATTCTCAGTTGAATCTTCGCCCTCCTGACTAATTTTCTCACTGTTGCTCTTGGGACCTGCAGCTGCTTTGAAATGGCTCCAAGTGACTTTCCTGACTTGTTCAAGTCAAGGATTCGCTTTTTCAGAGCTCCTTTGACTTTCCCATTGTAGCGTTTGTGGGCGTTTTCATCCAATGAGCCCTATTTACATGGCCTCGGAGAAGTCACCAGCTGTAGTCACTCATAATCACTCACAAGAAGTTAAGAGGCCATGCTATGAAGCTCATTTCACTGACACAACTTTCTAAGTCACCAAAATTGCTAATTCGTGTTGCTGTATGTATATTTTTGACCCAGCAGATTTTGTCACTTTTTCTGTTAACCCATAAGTCATAAAAGAACCAAACTTCATGAATGTTTTTTTGTCACAAAGAAGTATCTGTTCCAATCACTCTATCAGAGAAAAATCTGAGTTGTAGAAATAACTGGAAACTCAAGAGATCCATGACATTATGTTTTTCACAAGTGTATGTAAACTTTTGACCACAACTGTACATACATAAGTACATAAATACCGTATTTTCACGACTATATGGTGCATCGCATTTAAAGGCGCAGTGTCAGTAACGAGTGCTATTTCTGTATTTGACACACACAGGACACACCGCTTTTAAAGACGCAGCCAGGCATGGCAAAACATACACCAGGTTAAAAATATGGACGCACGCTAAAAACATGTTTTTAAAAAGGCAACAGAAGCAAAACTGAGTTTGGTTGTACTTTATTTAGCAATTTTACAATGTACTCACGTCATCATCACAAATCCATTTTCTGTGTCCGAATTGAACAATTGTCCAAATGAGTCATCGAAAACGCTGAGTTTTATACGTTCGTCCAGGCGGCCACAATCCATTCGCAATTAGTAGCTAGCGTAACTAGCCCGGTGCTGCCTGCCACCCTTCGTAAAGCTGTGTTGATGTCGATGTCCAGGTCACAATCCATTCGTAAATAGTAGCTAGCGTAACTAGCCCGGCGCTGCCTGCCACCCTTCGTAAAGCTGTGTTGATGTCGATAACCAGGCCACAATCCATTCGCAAATAGTGGCGTAACTAGCCCGGCGCTTTAGTTAAGCCTCCGAGAATGACGGCAAGCTCAGAGTTCATTTTCGTGACTTGGTTTTTCACCGCTGCTTCGGGGGGCCTTCAAAACCAAATCGAAATTGTCCACACTATATACGGGTACCTTGTAGGGGCGTGCCTATAGCGTCTGACCCCACCCACGTCCGCCTTCTCTCTATATAAGAAGCGCTCCCCATTATAAGGCGCCCTGTCTATTTTGGAGAAAATTTAAGACTTTTTAGTGCGCCTTATAGTCGTGAAAACGACTGTAAGGCACACTTAAAAGTCTTAAATTTTCTCCAAAATAGACAGGGCGCCTTATAATCTAGTGCGCTTTATATATGGACCGATACTAAAATTGTTATCACAATAAAATAAAATAAATCAGTCGATAGGGTACACCATCCTCTACAGCTCTCACAACCACGGCAAGCAGTCCCCGACTCTACTATTTTCCCCGTAGACAAAGTACTGCGCAGTGACTGCTGGGATATATAGTTATTTTGTCAATACACCCAGTATGACGGCGAACACACTAATTTGGTGCTCGCCGTCATTCCGGCTGGATTTACAAAAGAAATCCTGCTGCTAGATGTTGGCGTCAACAGAGCATTCAAAGCTAGACTGCGAACAATATATATATATATATATATATATGTGTGTATATATACATATATGTATATGTATATATATATATATATATATATATATATATATATATATGTATATATACATATATGTATATATATATATATGTATATATATATATATATATATATATATATATATATATATATATATATACATATATATATATATATATATATATATGTATATATACATATATGTATATATATATATATATATATATATATATGTATATATACATATATGTATATATATATATATATATATACACATATATACACATATATACACATACATACACATACATACATACATTGGATTGGATAACTTTATTCATCCCGTATTCGGGAAATTTTGTTGTCACAGTAGCAAGAGGGTGAGGATGCAGGAATAGGAAAGGCATTTTAGACATAAATAGATCGGTAAAAGTAAGTTAATAAATAAATACATGAATAAATATATAAATAAATAAGCTTGTTGCTTAGCACATATATACATACATACACATAAATATACATGCATGCATACGGTAGGTCTCAACACTCAGCCATTTTTTTGTTAAAGAGCCTGACAGCTGATGGGAGGAAGGATCTGCTGAAGCGCTCCTTCCTGCAATGAGGGTGCCGCAGTCTATTGCTAAAGGAGCTTCGGAGGGTCTCCACAGACTCATGCAGGGGGTGGGAGGTGCTGTCCATGATGGACATCATCCTGGTCAGCATTCTCCGCTGTCCCACTTCCTCCACAGAGTCCAGAGGACAGCCCAGAACAGAGCTGGCCCTCCTGACCAGCTTATTCAGCCTGTTCCTGTCCCTCTCCGTGCTCCCGCATCCCCAACAGAGCACTGCATAAAACACTGTAGATGCCACCACAGTGTCGTAGAAAGTCCTCAGCAGTGTCCTGCACACTCTAAAGGAACGTAGACTCCTCAGTAGGTAGAGGCGGCTCTGGCCCCTTTTGTACAGGGCATCTATGTCTGTGGACCAATCTAGTTTGTTGTTGAGGTGAACACCCAGGTACTTAAAATTCTCCACGATTTCAATGTCTGTACCCTGGATGTTCACCTGAGTGGTCTGTTGAGGATTCCTCCGAAAATCGATGACCATTTCCTTTGTCTTACTGGTGTTGATGTAGAGGTGGTTTTGCCTACACCAGTCAACAAAGGCTGTGATGACTCCCCTGTACTCCAGGTCGTTCCCGTCCGTCACTCGTCCAATAATAATAGCGGTGTCGTCAGAGAACTTCTGGAGGTGGCAGGTGTCTGTATTATGTTGGAAATCCGATGTGTAGAGGGAGAAGAGGAGTGGGGAGAGCACTGTGCCTTGTGGGGCCCCCGTGCTGCAAGCTACCACATCAGACATACAGTCCTGGAGTCTCACATATTGTGGTCTGTCAGTGAGGAAGTCGATGATCCATGCGGCTAGGTGGTTCCTTACTCCAGCCTCTTCCAGTTTCCCTCTCAGTAGGACCGGCTGAATGGTGTTGAACGCCCTGGAGAAGTCAAAAAACATCATTCTCAGCGTGCTTCCCGTGTTCTCCAGGTGTGAAAGAGACCTGTGCATCAGGTAGGTGGTAGCATCTTCCACACCAATACCTGGACGATAGGCGAACTGCAGAGGGTCCAGCTCTGCATTCATCAGGGGGCTGAGGTGATTGAGGATGATTCTCTCCAATGTCTTGATCAGGTGAGAGGTTAATGCTACCGGCCTGAAGTGGTTTGGCTCCCTGGGGTACGCAGTCTTAGGAACTGGCACCACACAGGAAGTTTTCCACAAGGTGGGGACCTTCTGCAGACTGAGGCTGAGGTTGAAAATATGCAGAATCACTATACCAAGCTGATCCGCACACTCTCTCATTAGTCTGGAGCTGAGGCCGTCTGGACCGGTAGCCTTCCTTGCCTCGATCTTCTTTAGCTGTTTTATCACCTGATCGACAGTAATGCAGAGACCGGTGGAAGAGGAGGAGAACGAGGGGGGAGCGTTGCTTCTGGTCTGGGGGGTCAGGGGAGTGGGGGCAGGACTGAATCTGTTAAAGAACTGATTCAGTTCATTTGCCCACTCCGTTCCGCCAGACTCCGGGTCTCTCTCGCTGTTGCCTCCATGGCCCGAAATGGTCATCAAGCTCCTCCAGACCTCTTTGGTGTTGCCTCTCTGGAGTTGGTTCTCCAGCTTCCCCCTGTAGATGGTCTTACCCTTCCTTATCTCTCTCTTCAGCTCCTTCTGGACCATTATCAGGCTCTCTTTCTCCCCAGACCTAAAGCCCTCTTCTTCTTGTTCAGGAGGGCCCTTAGATCCCTGGTGACCCACGGCTTATTGTTGGAGAAACAACGGACCTTCTTGGAGGGTACAATGTTCTCAACACAGAAGTTAATATAATCTGTGATGCAGTGGGTCAAGCTGTCAATGCCATTACGATGTGAATTGCACAGCACCTCCCAGTCAATGGTCTCAAAACAGTCCCTCAGTACCATGCTGGTCTCCTCGGTCCATCTTTGTATGATCCTCGTGGTAGGTTTTATTTTCCTCACCATAGGGATGTAGGTGGGGATCAGATGGACCAGGTTGTGGTCTGAGCGGCCCAGTGGGGGGAGGGGGACTGAGCTGTATGCCTCCTTTGTGTTGGCATACAGCAGGTCCAGAGTTTTTTGTTCCCTGGTGTGGCACTTCACATACTGAGTGAAGGTGGGGAGAGTAGAAGCCAAAGGAGCATGGTTAAAATCACCAGAGATAAGAAGGAGAGACTGGGGGTGTAACGTTTGCAGCCGGGACACAGTGGTGTGAAGCAGCTCGCGGGCGACTGTCGCATCGGCCGAGGGACGTATATACGCAGTTATTATGATAACGTGCGAAAACTCCCGGGGGATGTAAAACGGCCTGATGCTAACAGCTACTAGCTCGATATCTCGAGTGCAGAGTCGCTCCTTCACAGTAATGTGCCCGGGGCTGCACCATCTACTATTAATACAAACAGCTAGTCCCCCCCTTTCTTCCTACCGCTCTCCTCAGCATCCATGTCCGCCCTCACCAGCTGGAAACCGTCCAAGGAGACGAGAGAGTCCGGAATTAGTTCATTCAGCCAGGTCTCCGTGAAGCACATAATGCAGATATTCAGATATTGTCGTTGTTGTTTGGTCAGCACCGTTAGCTCTTCCATCTTATTGGGGAGAGATCTTACGTTCCCCATAATAATAGATGGAATGCTGGGTCTGAAGCGTCGCTTTCTCTCCTGACATTTTCGTCCAGCTCTGCATCCTCTTCTCTTCCTCTTTAACTCCGCGGGGAGGTCCAGGTCCAGGGGAATCCAGGTGTTGCATAGCGCTAACAGCTGATCCTTTGTGTAAAACAGCGGAGGCATGGCTGAGTGGGTCAAAATATAACGTCCAGAATTCGCAAAGATAAACTAAACTAATATCTCAAAGACTGCCTCTCGCACAACTTGAGTCTTGGAGTACAGTCTTGAAAGTAAAGTTTTAAAACTTTACATATATATACACATATATTCACATACATATATACACACATACATATATACACATATATATACACATACATACATATATACACATATATACACATACATACATATATACACATACATACATATATACACGTACATACATATATACACATACATACATATATACACATACATACATATATATGAGG
>NC_135400.1:2658392-2808392 GCF_051989625.1 Stigmatopora argus
TTCAAATGAAATGGCTTGCCTCATCCTTGCAACTCCCTCAATAGAAGCCTTTAGCTTTTTACCAACCATATTCAATATTGGATGCATGAGATATTTAATGATACAAATGAAAAAGGTTCTTTGCACACTGGAGATACATTCACGCACTTCCGCATTGCAACGAAGAAGGTAGATGCTGGGTGAGCTGAGTACTCACAGCGCCAGGCGTCGGTATTAGCGGCGGAAAGAAGTACTACTCCGAAAAAGACGCGAAATACAAAATTGGACTTGCGAACATTTTTGGACTTAAACGCAATTTGCAGACATGTTCGTATGTACCGTTGTTCGTAAGTTGAATGTTCGTAAGTAGGGGAGCGTCTGTATATACATACATACATATACATACATATACATACATACATATACATACATACATATACATACATACATATACATACATACATATACATACATATATATACATACATATACATACATACATATACATACATACATATACATACATACATATACATACATACATATACATACATACATATACATACATATACATACATACATATACATACATACATATACATATATATATACATATACATATATATATATATATATATATATATATATATATATATATATATATATATACAAACCTATATACGATTCGTACGGTGTTTGTAAGGTTTTTTGGGGGTTTGTAAGGGGAATCATGGTGGGTGGGTGGATGGATGGGTGGATGGATGGATGGATGGATGGATATCGAACCGCAACAGCTCTGGCAACTACGGCAAGCAGCCCCAGACTCTATTTCCGGTGCGCCAGTGAATGCTGAGATATATAAAACGGCGTTGCATTTCGGTTGATCGAGCACATTCATTCTATGTTCATCGTCATTCCCAGTGGAAGTTTCAACTGTGGTGAGCTTTCAGGAAGGCAGAAATTACTGACTCGATTAATGACGACTTTGGTGAGATGCCCACCTGTTCAACATGAGTTTTAATGCTATTGCTGTGTCACGAAAATACTAATACTTTAACCTCGGAGAAAAAAAACTGTTGTTTATTCATGTTGGGAGTGAATGGAGTTGTCAGAAAGCTGATTTGTACTCTATTAATAAAGTTTGGCTGGACGATGACTGTTTTGTTGACATTCCCTTTAGCGCAGCACCATCTAGTGGGTGCACCTTAAAATGCGATGCGTCTTTTGTGTGTCAAATACAGAAATAGCACTCGTTACTGACACTGCGGCTTTAAATGCGATGCACCATATAGTCGTGAAAATACGGTACATACATGCTGACCCCTAACCCTTCAATAAAAATTGAGCTCCAAAGATTGATGTGTATACCTTCCTAGAAAATATCCAACAAATTATTTATTCTGATCTGTCCATGAATAACAGAGTAGCCATTTTAGTTAGGCAAGTAGAAGGCAGTGTAAAAACACTAAGCTTGAAAATGTTATCAGTGACACAGGATCTAAAGTGAATTCTCGACTAATCTATGAATTTTCTAACATGGATGATAAAATGGTGTGTGTTTACTCTGGTTTACAGGCCATGGACTTAAATTCAAGAGCAAGGCTGATGCAATTAAAGCTCAACAAGACCAGACAGATACAAAAACTGAAATTGAGAAAGACTGCAGCCCTCCACAGTCCCTTCAACTCCAAACCACAAAGCTGCCTACTGGGGATATGCCGTAGCCTCCAACATGGACCACATGACAACCATGTTGTCCTTCACAAACCTCTCGGAGCTTTCCTGTTTTCCACTTTTAAACATCTCTATTTTCTCTAATTACACACACACACACATTTACCATGTCACAATGGTAATAAAAAATATCCATCTTCAAAGCTTAATTGATTTAATCTAGTATTTTCAGAGTGAATTGTGTCACCAAGATTTCATGACATTTATCAGGTTAATGATGAAACTTTAAAAGTATTTGCAAGGACCTGAGTAAAAAAAATGCACTTTTTTCATTCATTCATTTTGCAAACCAAGGGTCACGGGGGCTGCTGGAGACACCGGGGGTAGGACTCGCGAAATTGGTGGCCAGCCAATCGCAGCATACAAGGTCAACCATGCACGCTCGCACTCATACCTGGGGCAACTTGGTGTGCAACCAGCCTTTCCTGCAAGTTTTGGGGAAGTGGGGCGAAACCGGAGTACCCAGAGAAAAGCTGCACAAGCCCGGGAGAACATGCAAACTCCCCACAGGAAATTCCGGACCTCGAATCGAACTCTCTGAACTATGTGGCCGACGCGCTAACCACTAGCACACGTGCCACTGCATTTTCTATAATCCTTATAAAGCGTGATTTATGGGTGTGTGAGCGTGTGAGTGTGTGTGTGTATGTTAAGATTCTCTCGCTACGTTTGTCCAAACCGTGCAACGTAGAGTTTAATTTATTATATGGTGGCCAGAAATGGCTGTCGGATTGAATTTCTTCACCTTCTCTAAGTATGTACACTCAATTTTTATTTGTTACAGCTGAAAGCAGAGTATGAATCGTTGATTGATCCGCCAGCGAGTTTTTAGGTGCTCTCCGGAACATTTTTTTTTCTGTCGTTACGGGAGTTATAAAACATCCACCCATCCATAAATCACACTTTATCTATTCTTTAATCCTTATAAAGCGTGATGTACAGATGTGTGTGTGTGTGGGGGGGGGGGGGGGGGGGCTGCTAGCCTGTGCACCTGGAATCTCGCTGGCGGAAATTATTCCAAAAATGACGTTTATTAAATGATGTGGAAAGGCGTCTAGGGTCAGCGCGTTCAGCACGATCGTGTCTCGCCGAGTCTTTCCGTCACGACAGGAAAAAGGTGTCTTGGGGAGCAGGAAGAGATAAAGCGTGATTTATGGATAGGTGGATATTTTATGTTAACATTCTTACGCTACTTTTGTCCAAACCCTGCATCATAGAGTTGACATTATGGTGGCCAGAAACGGCTGTCGGATCCAAACCGTGCATCGTACAAAGTTGAAATTTTTAATGGTGGCCAGAAACAGCTGTCGAATCCTAATAGACTAATTCCTTTACCTTCTCCAAGTGTGTAAACTCAAGCTTTGAGCATTTGCAAGTATTATCGATGAGTGTTCCTGACCTGAAATATGTTAGCTTGCTGTTCTCTTGAGCTATTGAAGATATTAGGTGCTAATAATAGTAATAAATTAATAATTAATAAATGGAATGTGTTATTGAAAAACTAAAGGTGTTTGTTAAACAGAAGGTAATTACCTATCTTTTCTGTAAATTTGGTGTCAATAAGTCAAATGGCTTGGGAGCAATTGAAGATATTAGATTCTAATAACAATAATAAATTAATAATTAATAAGTGGGATGTGCTATTGAAAAACTAAAAGGTCTTCGTTAAACAGAAGGTAAATACCTATCTTTTCTATAAATTTGGTGTCAATACGTCCATTGGCTTGGGAGATTTAGAAAAAAATGGTGCTAACAGTAATAAATTAATTTATGGAATGTAGTCTTGGAATGTGTTCCTTAAACATAACGTAATGACCTATTTCTTGGGAGCTATTAAAGATAGGTGCTAATAATAGTATTACATTAATAATTAATAAATGGAATGTGTTCTTGAAAAACTAATGGTGGCCGTAAACGGCTGTCGGATCCTTATAGACGAGCGAAGCTGTGCCCCCCGCTTGTTTTCAATCAAACAAAAATATTTTAATGAAAATAATTGTACATGAATACAATTTCTGTGATTAAATTGCTGGGAGTTAACCTATAACATATAAGAGCATCTGCAATAGACCATCTGAAAGCAATGGTTGGAAAATACTCGTGGCTCTGAGGTGTAGTCATTATTGTAGCTTAAACCTTTGCTAATACAAAACTGGCATCACAAATGCGTAACTAGACATAGTAGGTACATTCACTGTTGCCCCACTCCATCTTGTAGTGCAGGGGTAGGGAACCTATGGCTCGGGAGCCATATGTGGCTCTTTCCATGGGGGCATATGGCTCTCCACTAACCTGTGAGGTGAAATATGGAAATCATTGTTGAGAGAACTGAGTCCCGAACGCACGAATAAGAGCGTCACTGCGGTGTCGACACTACCTGTACCCCTACTTTAATCATAATTTAGTTTTTATTACTCTTCTGCATGCATGAGATCATTGATACTGATTTAATAGCCTTAGCATAACAATGTTGTCAAAAGAATTCAGACACTTTTTGTACGTTAAAAGTGATGAAATGACCAAAAAAAATCCCCCCAATTTTCACTTTTCAATCCCGAGAATGGCTCTCAAGAAATAACGTTAGAAAATATGAATTGTTTATGGCTCTTTCAAAAAGGTTCCCGACCCCTGCTGTAGTGGCTTCCTGTCGTCGGCTCGCACAAGTCTTCCTCTACCAAGGTCTTCTCTCAGGGAGATAGCAGCATTGACGAGTGTATGGATGGTGTTGGGCGTAGAACTAATAGACTTTTCTAAGAAAGCGTGTTTTAGTGTTACATTAAACAAAATAAGATCCTTATTTTCTTCAGGTTGATGAAGAGATTGGTTTCTGTCTGGTTTCAGCGACACTATTGCTTTATTGCTGTTACTATAGTAGTTGGTGTACTCTAAGCCTACTTGTGCGCCCAAGTTGAAATATTGGTCCACCCTTGTGGGCGACAAAAATGAGAAATAGCTGGTGGAAGTTCCCAAAGGTATTTTCTTCCAAATTGCCCCAAATTAATTTCTTTTTGATCAAAAACCCAAATGTGGAGCCTTATGAAACTGACTGGAATTAACCTGACGGTCTGCCTGACCCGACCAATTTGGGGCCATTAACATCTGCGTTGGAATCCGTGAACATTTACCACAGACACACTCTGGAACCTGAGACACTGAAGATTCCTCCCGCAACTCCCTTTTTTGACTAACCAGATTAAACCACATTTTCAATATTTTTTATTGCTAGACATCAAACATGTTTACTTGTAGGTGCAGAAAATAATCAGAAAAACAACAAGATCGGCAGCAAAGAAAAGACTTGTGGCTCTTGAACTAGTAGTTCTTTTACTTGTTTAACTTGGAAAGTGCATAAAAACAAAAAAGGGATTCAACAGACATATCAAAAACTTAAACAAAGGAGAAAAAAAGAGAAAATAATGGAAAAACTATCCAAATCCTGGGATTAATCAAGAGATGAGAAAACTGGCTTTATTCCTCGATGCCTGAGCATATCTGTCTGCACACCCCTACTCAGAACCAACATCAAATAATTATTCAAACATTACTTAGGCTCCTGTAGGGCAGTGTTTCCCAACCACTATTCCGCGCCACACTGGTGTGCCGTGAGCAATGTTCAAGTGTGCCGTGAGCAATGTTCAGGTGTGCCGCGGGAAATTGCAAGAAGCCATACAATGAAATAGTCATTTTCTGAACCTCTTTATCCTCATTAGGGTTGCGGGGGGTGCTGGAGCCTGACTCAGCTGACTCCGGTCCAGAGACGGGGGACACCCTGAATCGGTGGCCAGTCAATCGCAGGGCACAAGGAGACCCAAACCTAGGAGCAATTTAGAGTGTCCAATCAGCCTACCATGCATGTTTTTGGAATGTGGGAGGAAACCGCAGTTCCTGGAGGAAACCCACGCAGGAGAACATGCAAACTCCACACAGGTGGACGTGACCTGGATTTGAACCCAGGACCCCAGAGCTTACAATGTAATAAGAGAGAAATAATATGAATATAACGAGATTAAAATTTAACTATTAGAAGGTTTAAATCAAAATATCAGGTACTTGGACGTTTCGCCGACGGACAGTTTCCTGAACGGACGTTTCGCCGAAACGCTCGCCCCTCCCCCGGATCGTGTGTGTACATGTTTTTCAACCTCGGCCCGCGGGCCATATACGGCCCGTTACATATAACATTCATTTAGCATTAAGGGCATGTACTGCCCCCCGCTGGACATATTTCTAAATACAAGTACGTACTAGACTACAATGTGCTGCCAATTTTTTATATTTTTTTATTTTATCCTCGCGTTTAAAGTAGTAGCCATTTGGACATGCAATGTAATTTAGCAAAGCTGGGGATTGATGTCTGACACAGAAAAAACAACACTAGAAGACTTATGTGAAATTCTAAGTGCCTTGGACAGACTAGAGGACTAGAGGGCTTAGAGAACAATACCTGAAAATGCCATGGAACACACTTACTTCTAGTTTAATTTTAAATGATTTCCCATTATTTTAGGAAATATATATTCAAAATGATTTGCTGAGAATCTTAATTCAAAGATTAATATCAACGTTTTCTATGACATGGTTTTCTGGAGTAGGATTTCTGGATTTACAATTTCATTACAGTAGTTCTTACTGTTACTACTACTTTATTTTCTCTATTTCTTCTGTCACGTACTGTTCTGCGTAATCTCCAAATGGCTACTACTTTAAACGCAAGGATAATATAAAAAATTGGCAGCACATTGTAGTCTAGTACGTACTTGTATTTAGAAATGTGTCCAGCGGGGGGCAGTACATGCCCTTGTTATTCCTAAATGAATGTTATCTGTAACGGCAGTATATGGCCCGCGGGCCGAGGTTGAAAAATATGTACACACACGATCCGGGGGCGGGGCGAGCGTTTCGGCGAAACGTCCGTTCAGCAAACTGTCCGTCGGCCAAACGTCTTTTGGCAAATCGTCCGGTCACGAAAATATGATGCAAGTTAAATGATAGATCATACTATTACAAGATTCAAATTGTGAAACAGTCATTTTGTTGCTTATTTTTATCAAACATGAACCAGAAGTTTTTTGGTTTCTAGGGCACCAACATTTGACGACGTAAAGTGTGTGAGCACAACATTTTTTTTGCGTAATATTAGGAGATTTAAGTAATATTTGGAGAAAAGTCATTAAATTATGGGATTAAAAACAATACATTACTTATTTTTGCATCACTCAAACCGGAAGTTGTTCAGGGTCCGCAGACATCAACTTTTGGTGACATTAGGTCAGTGTGAAAAATTATATTTTGGAATAATTTGGGAGTTTTATGTGATTCCTGCTGATAAAACTTTGATGAGAATGACTATTGTTAATATTGGTGACATAGTTTTAAATTAAAAAAAATTCAAATGTTGCTGTCCGTTGAGATTTTTTCAATTCAAAAAGTGTGCCGCATCTCAAAAAAGGTTGGGAAACACTGCTGTAGGGTGTCTTTAAAAATAAATAAAACAACAACATAGCAGTGTGGCATTAATTTAGCAAAGTCATCAATTTGGAAGATTCCGTGTCAATGGAGTTGAGGTCTTCAAAATATTCTACCCACCCACTCACAATGTCCCGACTCAAAATGTCTGCAAAATGATACGTTCGTCTCATGATTTTTTTTCCCTTTTGAAGCCATTCTTGCTGTTAAAATTTTTAACTACATAAATTATGGAAATAACTTGGATTGAGAGTGTTTTGTTTGTATTCATTTATTTATTGTCCTATTCTCATCTCATTTCATTTTCTGAACCGCTTTATCCTCATTAGGGTCACGGGGGATGCTGGAATTTATCCCAGCTGACTCGATGGCCAGCTGATTGCAGGGCACGAGGAGATAGACAATCACAGTGGCGGTCCGTGCATTTTCTCGTAGCGCCTTCAACGAATCAATCCAACCCTCAAAAACTATTTTATGGCTATAAAACCTCCACTGCTGCTACAGCTGCAACACATAAAAAATAATCAATAAATCAATGCACAAAAATTGGGTAAAATCCACTTCCTAGCAGAATTTAATGATTAAATACAAATACTGGAGCTTTTCAGACATTACAACCGGGCCAAGGGGGTGATTTTCCTGGGAAGACAGCGATGAACGTCAATGGCGTACTGGCAAACATTGCCCAAAAATGGGGTAAAATCCAGCCGAAAACAGCATTTATTGACTAAATACAAATACTGGAGCTTTTTAGACATAAGAACCGGGCCCGGAGTATCATTTCCCCGGGAAAAAGACAGCGATGAACGTCGATACGTCCATACGCGAAACTGCAAAAATTGCAGTAAAATGGGTTAAAATCCACTTCCTAGCAGCATTTATTGATTAAATACAAATACTGGAGCTTTTCAGACATTACAACCGGGCCAGGGGGGTGATTTCCACGGGAAAAGACAGCGATGGACGTCAATGGCGAAACGGCAAAAATTGCACTAAAATGGGGTAAGATACATTTCCTAGCAGGAGTTACTGATTAAATACAAACACTAGAGCTTTTCAGATATCACCGGGAATTTCATACAATTGAAATATTATTTAGGAATATAGCCATATTTTACTCACCAAAAATCATTTTTAACTGTACACAATATCCATCCTCCTTTCTTTCTTCCTTCTTTTCTATCGCCATCGAAGCTAATGCTGAAGTTGAGCCTGTCCTGTCGTATTTCTGGCATAGTCCGTCTTGAAAATGGATTTAAATCAACATAACAATATACTTCCTTGTGAAGCTCGCTCCAAATACAGTTTGGTAGCTCTGGCTAATCCACTCGATCACTAGCCAATCATAGTTGGTGAAAGCGATGACGTATCCCTACGCCTGTGAGAAGTCAATGACGTATCCCTACGCCTGCGACAAGGCATTGTGGTGTTGCCAACTCGAAATCTGATTGGTTAAAGCAACAGTCTTATCGACGCTTGTTTAATGCAGCAGAGCCTGCAGAACTGATGGATGTTTTTGGAATGTGGGAGGAAACCGGAGTATCCGGAGGAAACACGCAGGCCCGGGGAGAACATGCAAACCCAGTTTGGGGTCCTGGGTTCAAATCTGGGGTCCCCAGAGCAATTCATTATCACACTCTAAATTGCCCCTAGGTATGGGTGTGAGTGTGCATGGTTGTCCGTCTCCTTGTGCCCTGCGATCGGCTGGCCACCGATTCAGGGTGTCCCCTGCCTCTGGCCCGGAGTCAGCTGGGATAGGCTCCAGCACCCCCGCGACCCGAATGAGGATAAAGCGGTTCAGAAAATGAGATGAAATAAATAATAAATAATTAAACGAGATGGATGATGCAGTTAAAGAACTTAACTTAAAACAACTCAAAACGCTTTGTTATAAACCTAATTGGTTTGAAATCTGTTTATGAATTGAGGGAGTTAAGAGTGGTTTTGAGGAAGTTAACTACGTACTTAACGGCTGCTAGAATAAAGCCCACCAAAGAGTTACCACACCGATGCAAGATGGCTGTCACTCACTTATGCTGCCGACTCCACCCTTTGACATCTAACGTCTAATATAGTTGATATTCCCAGCGAATTGTCCTTCCTCGTATTATTGATACAATAAGTTTTTATAAATGGAAAGGCCTCGCGACGCAAATTCAATTCAACAGTTAAACGTTTTGAATGGTTAGTAAATAAACGCCTATGCACTACAATAATGCGTTGTATGTACATCTTACGTTTTATAATGCTCGTCATCTTTTCTTTATCAGAGCGATTTAAACAATGGCGCAATTGGAGCGGATTTTGGTAAGTGTCTTTTTGGTCAAGGGTTGTCAGTTGTGTTGTGCTCATATGTGGATAGCGTAGCCAAAAATTGTAGTCAAATAAGAATAGCGTTACTTCAAATAACATTACTCAAGTTAAAGTAAAATTAGTCATCAAAACAAAAAAACTCAAGTAAAAATATTCGATGAGAATAATTCTCAGGTACTGATTATCTGCTTATGATCCATTCATTTTCCAGATGTTCTTTTAATTGTGGATAAACAAAGACAAAATTATGTGCAAATTCCTGAATCTGAACTAAAGGAGATTCATGTAGGGTTTGCAATTCAATTATTACCCGAAATGGCCGTAATAGTATTTCAATAGACATTAAAGAAACACAGCTTTTGGAAATTCTGGAAAAATTGGTTAAAGCCACGATTTGCCACCCAAACAGTTTTTGTTTTGATTCTGTACTTATTTACAACTTGTCCTGCCCTCCACCATCAGCCAATTACGAGATTAGTTCTTGCTACTACGTTCACAGTCAGAGTTAACGACCTTGTGTTGTAATAGATACAGCCCGGCGGGTGAGCGGTTAGAGCGTCGGCCTCACAGCTCTGGGGTCCTGGGTTCAGGTCGGTCCACCTGTGTGAAGTTTGCATGTTCTCCCCAGTCTTGAGTGGGTCTCCTCCCAAATTTCAAAAACATGCATGGTAGGCTGATTGGACACTCTAAATTGCTGCTAGGAATGGGTTTGAGTGTGCATGATTGTCCATCATTGTGCCCTGCGATAGGTTGGCCACCAATTCAGGGTGTCCCCTGCCTCTGGCCCAGAGTCAGCTGGGTTAGGCTCCAGCACCCCCCATGATGCTAATAAGGATAATTCGGTTCAGAAAGTGAATGAATGAATTAATGAATGTTCTAATAGAGCAAAAAATACCTTGTTCTGAATGTACAATAAAACATTAGAAATTCTGAAAATAGACAAAGGTTTACCGTATCCCTCGAATATCGGCTATAATGTCGACGAGATAAGGCCGCGATAATCGAAAAACTGCAAAGTAGGATCACCCCTATTATTACTACCATATTACATATTTTCACGGCTAAACAGAAATTCAAGTACACAAGTACAATTATTAATAAGTGAATTGATAGTGTTCTTATTTGTGCTCTGAATGAATTTGTGAGATAATGGACAAATCATACACAAGATATTATTGAAGCTTCAATGGTCAATTCTCTTGTGATCTGACTCCATCTTAAAAGCTCTCTCCCGTAGCCCAAGGTGGGCATTAATTTGAATATTAGTGGGTGGGTTTCAGTTACAAAGGAATTTCCATATAAGGATTTTTCTAAGGCTTGCAAGTCTTTTAATTAACTTGATTTAGTACTTAGGCCTTGAGATGTTTCAGGCTTCTTACTAGGCCTTAACAAAGGAGGAATTATGGGTCAAGATAAATGTGAAATGTACAACGTATATAAGACTTCATTGATAATATAAACAGAATACATGTTTAGTGTAATTCAGGGGTCCCCAAACTTTTTCCTGTGAGGGCCACATAACTTTTCCCTTCTCTGATGGGGGGCCGGTGTCAGTTTGTAACAGAAAAAGTGTGACGATCGTAGGGGAGCTTAATTTTTTTTTATTGTTTTCCAGAAAGCCACACATAACCAAATAACCCTTTCCAGGTTCTTTACAGAAAAAAAGTCAGGAAACATATAATAACCCTATTAATGAAATAAATAATAACTAAATAACCCTCTCTGAGTTCTTCACATAAAAAACAGGAAATAAATAACACTATTTATGAAATAAATAATAACTAAATAACTCTCTCTGGGTTTGTTGGAATAATGATTCAAACCTTTTAAATCATTATTAGTAATATTTAATTAAAAAAGGAAAAACATCTTTCAACAAACTCTGCCTACAACTTGCAAGGAGATGCAATGTGACACCGTCTTAGTCCCCAGTGCATTCTGAATTGCAGTAACTGAATCATTGTATTTAATCGCGACATTCGAAAAACATGGTTATGTAATCAGTACAATAACACTCTCGCTGGTTAGAAAAACAACAGTGTAAGGAATGCTTTCAAGGTAAACAAAGCAGTATTATGCTGTAAGCTGCTGGTGGAGTCTCGTCATAACATTTGGTAGAAGTGTCTTTGCCCTTGAGGAGTAGACTGTGCAGGAAAAAGTCCATAACGCCGTGACCTCTTTTTCCATCTTCCCATGACTTGATTTATAGCCTTACTACTTATTGAAAAATGCTTACAACACATATAGAATATTCCATAATAATTCTAACATTCCCTCCTTTTACTATATGTGTGTTATTCATTTTATGACGAAATCAAAAAGACAGGGATATCTCCGTTGGCTGTTTTAATTTTACCCGCTTAGGCTCTACTCGTTCGGCAGGTCTGGAAAGCAGAACACAAGATCATTTTCGTCCAATCCATCCTCGTAATTACCATGCTCCTGGAATTCACTGTTAGTGTCAGCACGTTTCAGTAGGAGATATAATTCATGCAATTTGGAATTTGTAGGGGCAATCGCAGTGGTTATAAGTCGGCTCATCAAAGATCTTAAGCAGGGAATAATACAACACCCACATAATGTCAAAATTGTAGCAAAAAGGGCTACCACAAATTAGGCCAAATCATTATTAGTGAGGCCACAAATCTGTCAGCGGACATTATTCTACTCCAGGATGCTTTTTCATCTTGCGGTTTAGGGTCTGCAGGCCATCGTTGGCCCTGGTGTGGGACCCAGTGGGGGGCGTGTTGTTGAGTGCAACATTTTCAAACGTTGCATACGCCCCCTGCTCCTTCAAGAAGCATTTCAACCGCTGCACGATCCTGGAACGCCGTCAGACTAGTGGCTGCCAGTTGTTCCTTTATCGCCACAAATCCCTGTTCAGTATAATTTCCAAGTTTTTGGACATTGTAATGCAGGTAATTTATCCAATCAACATTTTTGTTTGGAGTAATTAAAAGAAAAATATACTCCCAACCTGCTGCGATCTGATTAGCCAACTTATACTCATCCTCGTGGATGCCAATCGCATCAATGTATCACCCTCTCTCCATGCGACGCCGTCGCGAGGGGCCCGCCATCATACCGGATTTCTGTGCAGCCAATTGTATCTCCTCTACTGTAGATGGAAAAACAGACACTGGTAATAGCAGTGAGACCAAGGCACAAAGTCCTGCTGTCATTTTGTTAGGAGTCGTATAATTTGTTTTGACCCCACCACCACCATAGGTCAGAACGTGGAATCAGGGGTGCAGTCTGTTTTAGGACGTGGGCACACCACGTCACATTTATCGCTCCCAGTGCCGGACCGTGCCCTGTGAGGACTAAGCAGGTAAAATGATTAAACGCGACATGTGTTGAAAAGTTAGGCTTGTCCTTTGCTGCCGTTGTAACTGGGTAGACATTATTCCATTTCATACATTTTGGGCTTACATCTTTTGTCATTATCTCCTTTACACAATCAGGGGTAATTTGCGCGAGTAGTACTCTTAAGAGAGGTCGGCCCCCCATACATGTTATACAGGTTTGATACAGGTTTGATACAGGTTTGATTTATAATAGCTGCATTTTCCATCAACAATAACCAATTATTTCTTACCGCCTCCCGTTTGGGAACTCCCCGTTGCAGAAATGAATTCTCTGGTCATCTCAGATTTTAATTTTACTATGGCGGATCCGGGTGTTTCCATCTCCGACGACCTTCTTACCCATGGACTTAGGAAAAACGTCAGACAAAGATTCACAAGTTAATTTGTCAGTATTTGTAATGCCCCACCGTATGGGTTAATTTTATCGAAGGCCTGATGGTTTTTTGCACACGTGTGTCATCCAAGCTTGCCAATCTAGACCAGTTTCTGCAACAAGGTTTCCCCAATCTGTTTTAGGACTGTTATGTACCACACATATTCCATGTGTATCCTTTGAAATGGATACGTAGCTTTTGTAGCTTGACATAAGGGGGAATCGCCCGTGTTTTTGCCATATATCTGCATATAGATTGAATATATAACCTCCCCCTTTTTTGAGGCATGAAATTTACCATGACTCAAAATGGCAGCCCTCCCAGATAAGTCTTTTGTTTTTGTTTAGTCCCCCAGGTTCCCAAAATTTCCCATTGCAGAAATCAAAAAATTTCATTTGGCGAAATTCTTTTCTTTTTGTTTCTGTCCTACTCTGCCACCGCCGTCCTTGAAAGGCTTATCAGCGATTTCAGAAATATTCCACCTTGATATTAGAATATTGATATATCTTGGTGGCTAGCCAATTGAAACACAAAAGACAGACACTCATCCACGCTGGCACTCATAATCAAGAAATTTAGAGTGCTCCCCCAATCATCAAGATTGATGCCTGAAGAAACTAGATAATTAATGTATTAGATTCACATGCCACATATCTAAAAATAGAAATTTGTTCAATAACGGAAAAGTTGTGACACATTGAAACACACACACACACCCTTTTTGTATTTTAACCGTTTGTAAAAACTTTATCTCCATGTTCTGGATTATGTTACACCCCCTTTCAATGTTATCGAATTTTGCCCATTCTAGTCAACCCATCTACTTAAAGCATTTCTCCAAGGTTGATATTTTATAATTTGGAGATGTTATTTTTAAAACATAGACATTATTTCACTTGTTTCACACCATGGAAGGCCCTACCAGACTTTGTTGTAGATAGTCCCCTTTATCTAAGCTTGTTATTGCCCATCGTTATCACCGTAACATTCAGTTGTATTAACCCCATAATTGCAATGCAGTAAGTTTTGGCTTAATTCTTAATGTGTATGCCTCTAAAGCAATAGACAGTAATAACGTCCCAATAGTCATCAATATGACCTATAGCAAAGCATACGCCCCCTTCAGGTCAAACAAGGAAAGTCTTTTGTGCACCTAAAGACGCTCCATGTTTCTTCTAGGGAAACTATGCCTATCCTTAACCAATTATCTTATCTACCCCAGCCAGGTTCAATTTACCTAACAATTTGGACGAATGCCATGAAATTTCTCATTTCCGCATTGTTAATTTCATGTCTGATTTCTTTAACAACCAAATAACCCTTAATACCTAAGACATAAATTGCAAATCACCCCATACTATGTTTACTTAAGATAAGAGCCATTTCTTATAGCTCCCTGTTACCACAAGAAAAATCTACAATAATTAAATTAGTGAAATCCACCTTTTACTAGGCATTTCCTAATTACAATGTTCAATGCTTAATAAAGGACCCACAAATTGTAACCAATATGCCATAATATTGTAAAAAAATCCATTCATTTTTCTTTAACCAGCCAACCATTCAAAAACAGTAATAATATCGTTTTATCCTCCAAAACTAGCTCTCTTCAATTAAGAGCCCTTTGAACTTCACAAAAAAGAAAATAAAATAATAATAATAGTATTATTCCCAATTCCAAAGCTTTCCCCAAATCAATCTTTGCCAAACAGATTTTCTATCACCTCGAAAGACATTTCTGATTAAATCCCAAAAATAAATGCGAAGATAATCGCGGAACTCTGCATCCCTTGCAGACCATGTTTTGTTCTTATTCTGAAATGTTTAAACGGAAGCGCGCCCTTACCCGCTGACTGTGACCTTCACGCTCGCTGCAGAAGCAGCTTATCACTGTTGACATTCCTAAGTGCTCTCTTTTTATTTCTGAGCACAATGCTTCACCTCCTGTGTACAATTATAACGCTTTTTAGAGAAGACTAAATTAATTACTCTCCCGATATCCAACTATATCACAATATTTTGGCAATACCCCATAATTACAATATGCTGCAAGCATAGCAAAACCCATTTATGCCCTCATTATTTGACCAGTTTAGAGTATGACAAAAAACGCAGGTTTGGCAACCCCGCTAAACATTTAATTGGTCGTTTTGTATTTCTTTTCGACTGTTAACCAAAACATTCCCTTTGACAGGATAAAACCAAGATAATCCGCAATAAGCCATTTCATTCCATTAAATTGACAGTACATTTAGGTACTATTAACAAAGTATGCCTAGGACTTGGAAATAACCATTTTAATTGCCATTTTACAACTTTCAGCATCACACAAAAAAATCCAATTGAATTCATTCCCAAAGAATGTGATCTCTGGTTTAAAATTAGCTCAACATCCTCATGTTCAAAATCCTCATTCAAATCATTTTGAGCAGGCCTGCCTTGTTTTTAGAGACATTTTTGTCCAGGCAATCACGCGATATATGTAATATATATAAGTATAATTTGAATGAGCATGCAACACATTTGAATGAGCATGCAACACATTTTTTAGCTGCTCCTGATAAATGCTGCCCACCGCGTGGTCTTCAGCGAGGCCGCTGTTGGCCTTAAAACAAGCCGTCATCCTGATTTGACATTCTGCAAAAGGCTCACCATCCCTCTGCTTAGCTCTGCTGATCACGGTATAATTAACTTTTGTTTTAAACTTCCCCGTAACCCGATCAATCAGTTCATGCACTCTTAAATTCAAAATACGCCCGTCATGACACAACGGGCCACCATCAGCTTTTGGATTCGAACATCCAAATTTAGTAGGAGCCTGCTCCTTGCCCACATTAGTATCAGCAACTTCGATCATGGGATATTGTTCAATAACACATCACTCATTGGCGGCGCCCCGGCCTGGGGAGATAGTGTTTTCTCCCCATGTCCCCCACGGGCCCTCCCGACCTGGTCATATTTGTCGGAGGGGGCCCTCCTTTTTAACAACAACAACAACACACTTCTTCCCCACCGGGCTAGCCGTCCTCTTTTCCCACCGTTATCAACTGATTTAACCCATGTATCATAAACCAATAATAGGTATCATTATATCCCTCCTGCTCCATTTTGTTAAGATTTCCCCCATGCTTAGCACGTATTTTATCCTGCAGTATCAATATCTTATGCATATTAAGCTGGCCAGCAAATCCATATTTATTTATCCATAAGTTTAGGTGTTTAACCCTTGTAGCGCTTTGATTTTCAACAAATTTCCAATCTTTACACGGCAGACGCATCTTTGGATCGTCGTCAATAGCCGCTTTTACATTTGCGCTGCCCATTTTTAGAAGGGAGCGCGCTCGCACTTAGTTATCAGTTAGCAAATTCTTTTTCCGCGGAACGACACACGTAACACACGCAACACAAATGTATACCCTAGCCTGATATACTGTCAGAGTTATATTTGTACCTATCCGGACCGCGGTACAGGACACCCCGAACTGCCCCAAGTTTTATAGACTCATGCTCTGTCTCGTTACCTGGCATCGACTAGTATACCCAGGGTTTTAAAATCGCTAATCCCCAGGACGCGAGCCTTACTTCTCAAAATAAGGCCCTCGCGTGTGATGCCCTTCACGCACTCGGAACCCGTCAACAATATGCAGCCATCACACGCGGGCTCGGCAGAAATGTCGAAAGATGCTTACCAAGAGGATAGTCGTCAACCGATTAGGAAACAGGCGCTGCTGAGAAATAGTCCAGCCTGGAAAAGGGATTCTCGCCGTGCACGGTCACTCCAGATATTAAACCGCAGCGTCTGGATTCCCTATCGGTTTGTTGACCCCGGCTACTCGAAGGACCAAATGTTGGAATAATGATTCAAACCTTTTAAATCATTATTAGTAATATTTAATTAAAAAAGGAAAAACATCTTTCAACAAACTCTGCCTACAACTTGCAAGGAGATGCAATGTGACACCGTCTTAGTCCCCAGTGCATTCTGAATTGCAGTAACTGAATCATTGTATTTAATCGCGACATTCGAAAAACATGGTTATGTAATCAGTACAATAACACTCTCGCTGGTTAGAAAAACAACAGTGTGAGGAATGCTTTCAAGGTAAACAAAGCAGTATTATGCTGTAAGCTGCTGGTGGAGTCTCGTCATAACATTTGGTAGAAGTGTCTTTGCCCTTGAGGAGTAGACTGTGCAGGAAAAAGTCCATAACGCCGTGACCTCTTTTTCCATCTTCCCATGACTTGATTTATAGCCTTACTACTTATTGAAAAATGCTTACAACACATAGAATATTCCATAATAATTCTAACAGGGTTCTTCATAGAAAAAAAAAGCCATGGAACATTAACTTTCTGTTGTGCCATGCACAATCTTCTCCCTTTGCTCTGAAGTTTATGCACGACACCACAACCGTCATTACAGAATCCCACGTCAACATTTTGCAGCACAGTGCTTGCTGGTGAATTTGGCAGTGGACTCGTAGCGGGGCGGTGAGACCCCTTTTTTCCAACTCCCGGTTCATGCGTCCCATTATTAGACCGCGAGTTTCGGCCACCATGCTAGGAGCCCCGTCAGTCGTGATGCTAGCTAGCTTTGACCAGTCCAGGTCCAACTTCTCCATGGTTTGGCACACTTTGTCAAAAATATCCTCTCCCGTTGTAGTCCCTTTGAGACTTTGGAGGGCTGCCAGATCCTCGCAAATCTCAAAGTTTGCGCTAACTCCACGAATAAAAATGAGCAGTTGCGCTGTGTCTTGCACGTCCGTGCTTTCATCCAGTGCTAATGAAAAAAAGTCAAATTATTTCGTCTTCTGCTGCAGCTGGGCATATACATTACTCCCGATTTCTTCAACGCGTCTGGTCATTGTACTCACCGACAGACTTACGGCATTAAATGCCTCTTTCTTCTCGGGACACACCTCCTCCGCGACAGTATCCATACATTTCTTAACAAACTCTCCGTCAGTGAAAGGCTTACCGCTGCTTGCTATCAATTTCGCCACCCAAAAGCTGGCCCGAACGGATGCCTGGTTCTGCTGAGATAGTAGTCCACTTTTTCGCTTTGAGAGTTTGTCTGCTCGTATTTTGCCTTGCAAGCTATCGTACTTGTCTTTGTGACGGGATTCATAGTGTCGGCAAAGATTGTATTCTTTGAATACCGCCACCGTCTCTTGACAAATGAGCCTTTTCTTTGCATTGAACAAAAAAATAATCGTTTGTCCACTCCAGGTTAAATACCCTGCATTCTGAATCAATTTTTCTCTCACCTAACTTTTTCGCCATTATTCCGTTCTCAAACAGGTTGCAGTTTTTATATGCTTGAATAGTCCGCGATGGTCCCAGGGCTCCGCCCTCACCTGCGATCGTCCAGATGTCTCGGTAACACTGCTCGTGCATGCAACGGTGGACATGCCCGCCTGCATCAAAGGGAAACACTCTCCCCGCGCGTGTCACCAAAGAAGCAATGCGAAGCCCCGCTTCACTGGGATGATTTGTGGGCTCAGCAGGGGTGCAATGAACCAAACACAAGATTAAAACGTCCCAGTCTTCAAGGCCAAATAGGAAAAAAAATAAGATATAGTGTCTCTGGTATTGTTCAGAGGGCCGGTCCAAATGTGCCGGCGGGCTGCATCCCAAAAAAAAAAAAAAAAAAATAAAAAAATAAATAAAAAAAAAAATTAAAAATAAAAAATTCCGATAGCGTCTGGTATTGTTCAGAGGGCCGTTCCAAATGTGCCGGCGGGCCGTATCCGGCCCGCGGGCCGTAGTTTGGTGACCCCTGGTGTAATTGATGTTGAAAGGTTTGTAGACTGGTGAGAATATATTTTAAGTACTGTATTTTCACACCTTTAGGGTGCACTTAAAAGTAAAATTTTCCTCAAAGTGGTCGGGGGCCTAATCAGTCGGTGCACCTTTTATCTGTAATCCTTATAAAGCGTGATTTATGGGCGTGTGAGTGTATGTGTGTGTGTGTGTATGTTAAGATTCTCTTGCTAATTTTGTCCAAACCGTGCAACGTAGAGAGTTGAATTTTTTATGATGGCCAGAAACGGCTGTCGGATCTTAAGATTTATTAATAAATTATTAAATATTAAATACATTTATCAGGTGAATGATGAAACTTTTAAAGTATTTGCAAGGACCTGAGTAAAAAAATGCATTTTTTCATCCATTCATTTTGCGAACCACTTATCCTGACTAGGGTCGCGGGGCTGCTGGAGACACCAGGGGGAAGACTCCCCAAATTGGTGGCCAGCCAATACTCAGGATACAATCAGGTCAACCATTGTTGGGGTTATTCTGGATACTATTATAGATGTATGCATTTTAATTACTTTTGTATAAGAGTGTCTTTAATTTGAGACTGGGGCAAACTCGAGGTCACCCTCCAGGACAGCTGGCTCCAGCTTGTTGACGTAACACCTCACCGGGTCCTCAGCTCCAAGGACTGTTTGCTGGGAGATACACCTCGACCCTTTACCCAAATGCAAGTTCACAATGAAGATCTGCGAAGGACGCTTAAATTGTTTATTCAGCGGATAGCTTTCAATCAACCTCCGGGATTACTCGCATATGTTTCTCAATTTATGACGCTCGGTTCGCTTGATATGGAATTGTTTTGCCGAATGGAGGCTCGTTTGTTTAATTTCCAATGGAGTTGTTTTTGAGTTCCGACCTTAATTGTTATTAATGAATACCTGATATGCGATTATTGTTGCAGTTGTTTTTGACCTCGATGGTGATATTCGGTTAGTTTATGCAATTGTTTGAATCAGATTACCTTAGATGTTTTGAATTATGCGCGACTAAATGGACAGAGGAGGATGCCGCTCTTCAGAATCATCTTGGACGAAGACGAGTCGGGAGTGATTTTCCTTGCAAGTTGTAGCCAGAGTATGTTAAATGATGTCTCCCTGATTTGTATGCCTAATAATAATCTTATCAACCATGCACGCTCGCAATCATACCTGGGGCAATTTAGTGTTCAACCAGCCTATCCTGCAAGTTTCGGGGAAGTGGGAGGAAACCGGAGTACCCAGAGAAAACCTGCACAAGCCCGGGAGAACATGCAAACTCCGCACAGGAAATTCCGACCCCGAATCAAACCCTCTGAACTATGTGGCTGACGCGCTAACCACCTTAAGATTCTCTTGCTACGTTTGTCCAAACCGTGCAACATAGAGTGTTGACATTTTTTATGGTGGCCAGAAACGGCTGTCGGATCCTAATAGATAGAATTTCTTCACATTCTGTGTGTAAACTCAACTTTTATTTGTTACAGCTGAAAGCAGAGTTGATGTATGAATCGTTGTTTTTACATGATGTGCCCTAAACGCACCGCGTGGCTGATTGGTCCGCCAGCGAGTTTGTAGGTGCTCCCCGGAACACTTTTTTTTTTGTCGTGATGGGAGCTATAAAACATCCACCCATCCATAAATCACGCTTTATCTATTCTCTAATCCTTATAAAGCATGATGTACGTGGATGATGGATGTGTGTTTGTGTGCACCTGGAAACTCGCTGGCGGAAATTCTCCCCAAAATGACGTTTGTAAATGACGTGGAAAGGCGTATTGGGTCAGCGCTTCCTGCACCATCATGTCTCGCCGAGTCTTTCCGTCACGACAGGGGAAAAAAAGTGTTTCGGGGGGCAGGAATAGATAGGAATAGATAACGCGTGATTTATGGATGGGTGGATGTTTTATGTTAACATTCTCACGCTACTTTTGCCCTAACCCTGCATCGTAGAGAGTTGATATTATGGTGGCCAGAAACTGCTGTTGGATCCAAACCGTGCATCGCAAACTGCTGTTGAATCCTAATAGACAAGTCATTGAATTTCTTTACCTTCTCTATGCGTGTAAACTCAAGCTTTGAGCATTTACAAGTATTATCGATGAGTATGCCTGACCTGAAATATGTTAGCTTTCTGCTCTCTTGAGCTATTGAAGATATCAGGTGCTAATAATAGTAATACATTAATAATTAATAAATGGAATGTGATATTGAAAAACTAAAAGTTGTTCGTTAAACACAAGGCAATTACCTATCTTTTCTGTAAACTTGGTGTCAATACGTCCATCGGCTTGGGACCTATTGAACAAAATAGGTGCCAATGACAGCAATAAATTAATAATTAATAAATGGAATGTGTTATTAAAAAACCAAAAGGTCTTTGTTAAACAGAAGGTAATTACCTATCTTTTCTGTCAATTTGGTGTCAATAAGTCAAATGGCTTGGGGGCTATTGAAGATATTAGGTTCTAATAACAATAATTAATCAATAAGTGCAGTGTGTTATTGAAAAACTAAAAGGTGTTCGTTAAACAGAAGTTAATTACCTATCTTTACTGTTAATTTGGTGCCAATACAATAAATTGCTTGGGAGCTATTAAAGATATTAGGTGCTAATAACAGTAATAAATTAATACCGTATTTTCCGCACCATAGGGCACACCTAAAAGCCTTCAATTTTTTCAAAAGCTGACAATGCGCCTTATAATCCGGTGCGCCTTATATATCGCTCAATATTGATCCGCAATAGGTCTCGCAACTACGGTAAGCAGCCGGCGACTCCATTTCCCCCCGTGCGCAGTGCATACTTGGATATATAGTTATTTTGTCTATCCACCCGCTCTAATGGCGAGCACATTAATTCGGTGTTCGCCATCATTCCGGGTGGATTGACAAAAGAACTACAGCCGCTAGATTGGCTTCAACAGAGCATTCAAAGCTAGACTGCGAACTACATATTACATATGGATCAATAATGATCCGCAACAGGTCTCGTAACTACGGTAAGCAGCCGGAGACTCCATTGTCCCCCGTGCACGGTGCATACTGGGATATATAGTTATTTTCTCAATCCACCCGCTATGACGGCGAGTACACTAATTCGGTGTTCACTGTCTTTCCGTGTGGATTGACAAAAAAACTCCAGCCGCTAGATTGGCGTCAACAGAGCATTCATTGTAGACTGCGAACTATATATTATATATCGATCAATATTAAGCCGCAACAGGTCTCGCAACTATGGCAAGCAGCCGCCGAGTCCATTATCCCCCTTGGAAGACAGCACCGGACAGCATTCACCACTATCTGCCAGTGGATCGTAAATGCCTGGGCTGATATATCAGTTTCAACTGTGGTTCGAGCTTTCAGGAAGACAGGAATTGTCACTCAGCTGCCAGAAAACCAAAGCGACACGGACTCGAATAATGACGACTTTGATGAGACGGAACCTAGTTGGACGCCGCATTCGCCCAGCTGTTCAAATCGGACACTGAAGACGAAAAATTTGAGGGATTCATAGATGAGGAATGAATTGATAGTGTGCTTTACATATTTCTTTTGTGTTTACAGTTGAACAAGGTTGGTCATATTGTGAATATGGACATCAACAGTTGAATGTTATCGTGCCTCATTGTGTACGTGAGAGTATGCACGGTTCACCCGCGTGAACAACATTGAGTTATTAATGTTATTGTTATTGCTTTGCACTATTACGAGTGTAACTATATTGTGATTGCACCAACGTTTAATGTACCGTAACAGCATTACTGAATGAAGGAAAAGTTCCCCTCCACCAGGGGTGGGCCGTGAATTTCCTACCGATGCCTTCTGAATCAATCCAACACTCAAAAACTATTTTATGGCTATAAAACCTCTACTGCAGCTACAGCTGCAACACATAATAAATATATCAACGCACAAAAATTGGGTAAAATCCATTTCCTAGCAGAATTTAATGATTAAATACAAATTCTGGAGCTATTCAGACATTACAACCGGGCCACGGGGTGAAAATAATCTATAATAACCTCATACAATTGAAATATTATTTAGGAATATAGCCATATTTTACTCACCAAAAATCCTTTTTATCTGTACACAATATCCATCCTCCTTTCTTTCCTCCTTTTCTATCGCCATTGAAGGTAATGCTGAAAGTCGAGCCTGTCCTGTCGTATTTCTGGGATACGTTTTTATTCAATTTAGTGCTGAAAATTTTTGTTCCCGGTTGTGCCAGGCTTGCTTGCTTTGGAGTTATCCGACCTTTCTTAATGATGTCCAGCTTTTTTTCTTGAAAAGTCCGTCTTGAAAATGGCTTTGACATTAAATCTGCAAACAAATCAATTTCTTCTCCTTCAGCCATTGCGGGTTGACAAAACCTCTATTAAATCAACACAACAATATATTTGCTTGTGCAGCTCGCTCCAGATACAGTTTGGTAGCTCTGGCTAGTCTACTCTATCACTAGCCAATCATAGTTGGTGAAAGCGATGACGTATCCCTACGCCTGCGAGAAGGCAATGACGTATCCCTATGCCTGCGAGAAGGCATTGGTGTCGCCAACTCGAAATCTGATTGGTTAAAGCAACAGTTTTATCAATGCTTGTTTTATGTAGCAGAGCCTGCAGAACTGATTGTGACGGCCTCCAGGCAGATTTCTGACCCTGGCAACAAATAGCTGAAATGTGGTTAGATGCTTAAATATGAAAAGACACATCTGGAAGCAGTGCAACCAGGGGAAAAGCAATGAAAGGAAGCTGACAGACATTTTGGAATGATTTAATAAGTATGCATGGACAAAACATAATTAACATCAGTCTGTGATTCAGATATTTATTTAGGCCAGCAGAGAAGACCTTGCAGGCCCTGATGGTCCACCACTGCCCTCCCTTATGTGATATAAATGTTGCAATTACTACATGTTATACCTTGCTGTTTTTAAAAGATAAACCGTGTCATGAAAGCACTAATATTTTACCTTGAAGAAAATAATAAAACAGTTGTTTATTCATTTTGGGAGTGAATGGAGTTGTCAGAAAGCTGATTTGTAATCTATTAATACAATTTTATCCTAATAGACGAGTGATTGAATTTCTTCACCTTCTCTAAGTGTGTAAACTCAATCTTTTATTTGTTAAACAAACATTTTTCAAAAGAGATTTTTTTAATAGCGCAACAATTGTCTTTTGGTTCTAAACAGGCAGGTGGGACTGGCAAAGCCAGAACCCCCTTCTTGTATCAGATACAGAAGATGAGGAGTTTGACGGTTTTGTAGATGTTTATCTGCTTTAACTTCTACTAACGTGTGTACCTTTTACCAAACTTAGTTTTGCTCATGCTGCCTTTAAAAATACACGTGAGTATCACGTACATTAGCATAATATATGCTAGCATAACATACGCTAGCATAACATACGCTAGCATAACATACGCTAGCCTAGTGTCATGCTAGCGGCCAATTGGCCGAAGCGCCTTTTGTATTGACAACAAATAGAAAATATGGCGGTGCATTTTATAGGTGTGAATATATGGTACATAACAATTTGCCCGTTTACATAGTATTGCTGTGTTCAAAAACTGCTCTTCAAATAAATTAAAAATTAACACATCAAAACCTTCAGTATGGTAAAAAAGCGTTCTCAATTTTGACATACACAAGAAAGAAAAAACAGACCGCATAGACTACTTTACTATGGTAACAAAAAACTAGAAAGAAAATCAAATCCTCGTCGATGAGATAGTAGCAAGTTCTTTCTTTTACGATTCGTGGTCTTGGTGTCTCATACGCAAGTACCTGTCAGTTCAAAGCAAGGCAGAGTTATGAATGTTCTTTAAATTCTGCAGCCAAGTCTTTGAGTTGTTCCAAAGCAACAGTAACTTCTCCATCCCAGGCTGTGTTACTGGAAATAAAAGTAATACAACAATGATTAGTATAAAGTGAACATCACATTCCTCAGACTTACCATATTTGCTCGCATATAAGCCGCTTTTGTCAGGCAAAAAAATGATAAAAACTCGACATTCACGAAACTAAGTTGACGACGTCATGACGCGATGACGTCATTTACTTCAAAATAGAGAAAAGATAAACAGACAAAACGCTAAACAAAATGTATTTTGACGTCTATGAATATAATTTAAGGAAACAAATAAACCGTATATTGGATAAAATGTGAAAAAACTCACTTGTGCCAGTCACTAATGCTCAGGGCGTCGCCATCTTACTGTAGTTAAACGTGCTCTGACTGGCCAGACGCGAGTACACTTGTGCCTGCTATCGCTCGCTCAGGGTGCCGCCATCTTACCGTAGTTAAACGTGCTCTTACCGTAGCGTTTACCATGTCAGCACATCCCAATAGTTAAGGCTGATCGAAGGTCTTGCGGTTGATCGTTAAAATATAAACCTCGATACCTGCGTAGTGTATGCTATTATTGCACCCAGAGACTTGTTGAACACTACGTATACCGCGATGGGCATATTTCCTGGTTTTGCTTACGTTACTTCCTTTTTGAGTTTGTCTACGTGCAGACAACACCCGCCCTTTCGTAACACAAAGGAAATGATTGTACATTTGTGATTATGAAATAAAACAAAATTCCGCTTTTGATTTTTTTTCTTTTTACTTCTTGTTCGAAAGTGAAAACTATTGAAGTAATATGAACCATCGAAAAAATTGCGATATTTCGACATTAGAAGCAATTTGGCCGCAACAACACCTTAAACTTCTGGTAAGAAAATTGTCATTTATGCCATTAAAAAGCATTGGGTTCTCATCAAGATAGACTTATTTATTTTTTCAAATTGAATGATTTGATATTTTACAATTACAAAGACAGGCAAGATCTCTCATCTCATCTCATTCTCTGAATCGCTTTATCCTCACTAGGGTCGCGGGCATATTAACTTCCTTATGATATTGACCCTAATAATGTGCTTTTGATATATACAGTATCTCAGAAATACCACGTGCGATGATTTTTCTTAAGATTTTCCCTTCAAAGTAACACATTTGTACTCCCTATTAAAGACATGAATATAGAGGTGAAAATTGTGAATCCGAGGGCGGCTCATACATGAGAAATTGTAATAATCAACCATTTTTAAGGCAATTTTAAGGGTGTGGCTTTTACGCGGGGCCGACTTACGTGCGAGACAATACGGTATATTTATTAAGTATTACAGCTATAAGCATGTCACAAGACTAATCTATTAATTTCTAAATATAATGTACCATATTTTCACACCTATAAAACGCACCGTCTGATAGGGCGCAGTCTCAGTTGCGGGTATATTTTCTGTTTTTTATCAATACAGTGGTACCTCGACACACTAGTGCCCCGACATACGAGCAATTTGAGATACAAGTAAAATTTCGGGCAAATATTTATCTTGAGATACGAGACACATTTTGATATACGAGCATACAGCGGACGCGAGATGCTGCTAATAAGAACATCATGGGCACTCCCCCCGCAACTCCCTTGTGTAATGTCTCTCTGGTTGCAACTCCCTCGTGTAATGTCTCTACAAGCACTGAGCGGAGCGTTTGCATTTTTTCAGTGTTTTTTTTTTCCCGTCGCTAATACAACAGGAGGACTACTTCCCGGGCAAGTTGGCAAGTGGTCGTGCGTTATCCTATTGTGAGGACATTTGTGTGCATCATTTTTGGAATATTTTGAAGGGAATACAAAAGAAAACAACCCTCAATAGGTGCATCTGAAAGTCAGGGTGGAGGCGGGGCCAATGGAGCCAACCCGGGAGAAGAAAGGTACAGACGCTCCCCTTACGAACGCAATTGGTTCCAAGCGATTGTTCATAAGTTGAATTTGTTTGTAAGTTGATTCAGTGCTATATTTTGTATTATAATTTATGTTTAAGGCCGATATAAGTATATTGAAGGTTTATACAAGTGCATTTGTATGTTTAAGGCTTGTATAAGTAACACGCATTGGTTTGTACTGAAAAAAAACATTTAATAAAATGGAGAGAATATGTACAGTACTGTAGAGAGAGAGATTTATGTATTAGAAACTGGCCAAAAGAAGCGACCTAATGACGATTGCACAGTTTTCTTCTTTTTTTCATCATAAATGATGAGGTAGCACTGTATGGCATCATTCAATTGATTTGCAAACTTTGTGCAACGTTCAATATTTGGGTCCTGCTACTCGATCTTTCTGTTTATAAATGGTACTGAATGTGCAACGCTCACCACTCTCACGCGCATCAAGCTTCGTTATTATTGCCACTCGTTTCAAATGAAATGGCTTGCCTCTTCCTTGCAACTCCCTCAATAGAAGCCTTTAGCTTTTTACCAACCATATTCAATATTGGATGCATGAGATATTTAATGATACAAATGAAAAAGGTTCTTTGCACACTGGAGATACATTCACGCACTTCCGCATTGCAACGAAGAAGAAGGTAGATGCTGGGTGAGCTGAGCTCTCACAGCGCCAGGCGTCGGTATTAGCGGCGGAAAGAAGTACTACTCCGAAAAAGGGGCGAAATACAAAATTGGACTTGCGAACATTTTTGGACTTAAACGCAATTTGCAGACATGTTCGTATGTACCGTTGTTCGTAAATTGAATGTTCGTAAGTAGGGGAGCGTCTGTATAAACATTTAAAACAATTAGAATTAAGTTTAGTGCAAGGTTAGATCAAACCTATTTTTTAGTGTGTCTGCCTCGTAATCCAAGTTCATTTAAATATATTTATGTTATGTTACGGGCGCGTTGCAGTGCAACAAGTCCCCCCCCTCCCCGGCCCCTCCTCACTCTGTCCGTCTCTCCCCTCCGCGAAATCCGTCTAATTTTAGTAATATCAAACACATTTTAGTACTATTAAACCACCAGTTATTTGTTACTTTGTTAATAGATGGTGAATTACAACAAACAAAAATGTTTTTCCAATCCTCTTTTTTTACAGAGGGTTGGAACAAATTAATTTGTTTTTAGTTCATTTCTATGGGAATCGTTCATTTGAGTTACGAGTAAATCGACATATGAGCTCAGTCCTGGAACGAATTAAGCTCGTATCTCGAGGTACCACTGTACGGAGTGCGCCTCGTCGGAAAATGCGCTACCATGACACTAGGCTAGCTTATGTTATGCATGCCGCTAGAGTATGTGTGTGTATGTATGTATATATATATATATATATATATATATATATATATATATATATATATATATATAAATGTAAATACTTTAAATACTGTACTCACAGTGAAAATAGTTCCTCTTCGCTTGATATAAATCCCAAAAACAGGTTAATGGGAGTTTTTGTCCAAGTCCTTTGTCTTCTTGCGGAGGGGAAGATTACTAACTAAGTTGGCGGCGTTCACGTGGGCAGAGCATGCTCTGGCTCTGCGGCTCCTGTCACGTCTTTGGCGATGTCGTGGCGAGGAAACGCGGAGTTGGACAATTGCAGGAAAGCAGGCAAGGACGAGGGAAGTAGTGTTCAAATGAAACTTTAATAACTTAAACTGGAGGCAAAGAAAGTAACAAAAGACTTGGCGTCCAATAACAATCAAACCTGATGGGGGAAAACACGGGGGGACGAGGAACGAGGAAACTTGGAACGAGGATAGGAGCAGGGTGTCCGCGGAGGCTAAAAAAGTCCAAAAATAGACATTTTCAATTTTAGGCCTAAAAAAGTCTAAAATACCAAGATATTTTCCGCTGTGAGTCTAAAATCTCATTTGGGTCATTTAAGACCTAGTGCAGAAGTGCAAAATATCGATGTAGAATACATTTAAAAAATATTTTTCTTGCGTCTATTTATCACGCCGTTCCGTTTTTTTGGTGGCTCATTGTCTTTGTAGTTCTGTTAAAGGAAATCACTGTTAGCGCACAGTACACGCGCGCACACACTATCACTCCTGGGCTCTCTCTTTTTCTGCCCATCTCAATATCTAAAATATGTCTAAATGTCGTTCTTTTCAACGTTCAGCATTTTAAGTAGAGGCATTATTTTGAAGAAGAAAAAAACTGAAAATGTTGCGTGTTGTAGTCTGTTTGTTTCAATGACAATAAATGTCAGTTGAAAGCAATCTCGGTCTGTTTTTTTCTTATTTTTAATACTTCGTGAAGGTCTAAGATTTAACCCACAATGGTAAAAAAGGTCTAAAATAGTCTAAAATTGCACTTGTTCCAACCTGCAGACACCCTGTAGGAGGAAACATGGCAGGGTAAATCCGACAATCCGACAATGACAAAATAATCAGTGGGGTTTAAATAGACAAAACTAATTATCATTGACGCGCAGAGAAACGGCAAGTCAGGAGGGACAAACAAGAATGGGAAATGAACATAAGCACACATGGGGGAAACAATGATATAACCTGACCAACCCAAACCTAACATTACCCCCCTCTAAGGGATGGATTCCAGATGTCCCAAAAGCTAGAGACCATAACCGTAACAATAAAGAATATCCAGGTGGGGAGGGCGTGATGGGGCTTCGAAAACCAGTCTGGCGGTCGTCCCAACTGGCCTGTAAGGAAGCGTGGGACGGGCTGGTCCGGTGGGCCCTGGAACGTGGCATCGGAACGGGGGTAGCCGGCACGGAGGCCCTGGAACGTCGCATCGGAACGGGGGCCCTGGAACGTCGCATCGGAAAGGGGGCTCTGGAACGTCGCATCGGAACCGGGGCCCTGGGAAGTCGCATCGGAACGGGTGTGACTGGTGGACTATCCGCCACGGGGGCCCTGGAATGTGGCATCGGAACGGGGTTGACTGGTGGACTAGCCGGCACGGGAACGCTGGAACGTGTCATCGGAACGGGGGTGACTGGATGACTAATCGGCATGGGGACGCTGGAACGTGGCTTGCGGAACGTGAGCTGGATGGCTGGCGTCAGTGAGAGCGTTGGCGCGAGCGTCGTCGGCTTCCCGCTGGATCCATGGTTGGTCAGATCGTTCTGTCACGTCTTTGCCAAAGTCATGGCGAGGAAACGTGGAGTTGGACCCAATTGCAGGAAACCAGGCAGGGAGGAGGGATGTAGTGCTCAAACGAAACATTAATAACTTAAACTGGAGGCAAAGAAAATAACAAAAGACTTGTCGTCTAATAACAAAATCAAACCTGACGGGGGAAACAGGGTAGCGAGGAACGAGGAAACTTGGAACATGAAACGAGGATAAGAGGAAACATGGCAGGGTAAATCACATGATCCGACAATTACAAGATAATCAGTGGGGTTTAAATAGACAAACCAGCTGCGCGAGAGGAATGGCAAGTCAGGAGCGACTAACAAGAATGGGAAACGAACATAAGATCACACAGGGGAAACAATGATATAACAAGACCAACCCAAACCTAACATGTTTCGTAGTTAAATAGCAATTATATTACAGCGCCTTCAATGTTTTATCCAAATTATTTATTTTATAACAAGTATTCCTTAGTTTAGTATCCACACATCGTTTTAGTATACATTTTTATAAACATATTTATTTTTTTAAAAAGTCAGCGAGAGAAACCACACGTCGTTTTACTATACATTTTTATAAACACATTTATATTAAAAAAGTAAGTGAGAGAGAAGCCCGACCCGACCCAAAGTAATGATTGACATTTTAGGTCGGCCTCGGGTTTAAGATCTTACCTCTAAGCTAAACACTAACTATAGCGCTGCTCTAGTCATATTTTTTCCCACGCCCTTGCCATTGGAACACTCGCACTGCAATTTCATGAATCAGCCTTCACGAATTTTGTGGTTGTGAAGTCGAACAGATGTACAGTTGTGGTCAAAAGTTTACATACACTTGTGAAGAACATAATGTCATGGCTCTCTTGAGTTTCCAGTTATTTCTACAACTTTGGTTTTTCTCTGATAGAGTGATTGGAACACATACTTCTTTGTCACAAAAACATTCATGAAGTTGGGTTCTTTTGTGACTTTATTATGGATTAACAGAAAAAGTGATCAAATCTGCTGGGTCAAAACTATACATACAGCAACACGAATTAGCAATTTTGGTGACTTAGAAAGTTGTGTCAGTGAAAGGAGCTTCATAGCACAGCCTCTTAACTTCTTGTGAGTGATTATGAGTGACTACACCTGGTGACTTCTCTGAGGCCATTTAAATAGGGCTCATTGGATGCAAACGCCCACAAACGCTACAATGGGAAAGTCAAAGGAGCTCAGCATGGATCTGAAAAAGCGAATCCTTGACTTGAACAATTCAGGAAAGTCACTTGGAGCCATTTAAAAGCAGCTGCAGGTCCCAAGAGCAACAGTGCAAACAATTGTTTGTAAGTATAAAGTGCATGGCACTGTTTTGTCACTGCCACGATCAGGAAGAAAACGCAAGCTATTACCTGCTGCTGAGAGAAAATTGGTCAGGAGGGTAAAGATTCTACCGAGAATCACCAAAAAGCAGATCTGCCAAGAATTAGAAGCTGCTGGAACACAGGTGTCAGTGTCAGTCAAGGGTGTTTTGCATCTCCATGGACTGAGAGGCTGCCGTGCAAGAAGGAAGCCCTTGCTCCAAAAGCGGCACCTTAAGGCTCGACTGAAGTTTGCTGCTGATCACATGGACAAAGATAAGACCTTCTGGAGGAAAGTTCTGTGGTCAGATGAAACAAAAATCGAGCTGTTTGGCCACAATGCCCAGCAATATGTTTGGATGAGAAAAGGTGAGGCCTTTAACCCCAAGTACACCATGCCTACCGTCAAGCACGGTGGTGGTAGTATTATGCTGTGGGGCTGTTTCGCTGCCAATGGAACTGGTGCTTTACAGAGAGTAAATGGGATAATGAAGGAGGATTACCTTCAAATTCTTCAAGAAAACCTAAAGTCATTAGCCTGAAGATTGGGTCTTGGGTGCGGTTTGGTGTTCCAATAGGACAATGACCCAAAACACACATCAAAAGTGGTAATGGAATGGCTAAATCAGGCTAGAATTAAGGTTTTCGAATGGCCTTCCCAAAGTCCTGACTTAAACCCCATTGAGAACTTGTGGACAATGCTGAAGAAACAAGTCCATGTCAGAAAGCCATCAAATGTAACTGAACTGCACCAATTCTGTCAAGAGGAGTGGTCAAAGATTCAACCAGAAGCTTGCCAGAAGCTTGTGGATGGCTACCAAAAGCGCCTAATTGAAGTGAAAATGGCCAAGGGACATGTTACCAAATATTAGCGCTGCTATATGTATATTTTTGACCCAGCAGATTTGATCACTTTTCTGTTCACCCATAATAGTCATAAAAGAACCAAACTTCATGATTGTTTTTTGTGACAAAGAAGTATCTGTTCCAATCACTCAATCAGAGAAAAATCAGAGTTGTAGAAATAACTGGAAACTCAAGAGAGCCATGACATTATGTTCTTCACAAGTGTATGTAAACTTTTGACCACAACTGTAACTCTGATAGGTCGTTAGTCGCTGACTGTCTTTCTATGAACTGTTATATTACACATTAACTTATTACATTGTCATATTAGGTCAATCAATAAACCAAAATTATAGAATTCTGAGTGGAAATATATACAGAAAAAAAGAATCTTCCACTTATTTGTTTTAAACAATTCCTGGGTTTTTAACATTTTAAAGCTGATTGTATTTTTTTTTCTTATGCGAGAAGAGTTTTGGAAACAATCTTTCTTCATAGGTTGATCAATAGGCTTTTTCTTTTTGTATGAGACATCTATGACAATTGACCAACCAGCGGTCAAGTTATTCTTTATTTCTACAAAATGGATAAGCAACAAGACTTTTGTTAGGATGATGGATCGATAGGTGAATACTTTGTTCTTAAAATTAGAGAATTGAAGTATTTTTTAATTACTCCTTTTCTGTCGTTTACCTTTCCAGGGTTCTAGGATTGTGTAACAACTTTGCATATGTGGTTATGCTCAGTGCAGCTCAAGACATTCTTAAAAAACAACAGTTCGACAACAATACCATCTTGGTAAGTGAGCTTTTTAATACTTCATCGGCCCTACAGTTGACAAGTCATTAGCGCCTCACAGTTCTGAAATCGAAATTTCAATCCCCTTTGCGTTCTGACCTTCCTCTGTGAAGTTTGCATGATAAGCATTCATTCATTCATTTTCTGAACCGCTTTATCCTCACTAGGGTCGCGGGGGGTGCTATAGCCTATCCCAGCTGACTTCGGGCCAGAGGTGGGGGACACCCTGAATCGGTGGCCAGCCAATTGCAGGCCATGAGACGGACTACCATTCGCACTCACATTCATACTTAGGCCCAATGTAGAGCGTCCCATCAGCCTACAATGCATGGTTTTGGAATGTGGGAGAAAACCGGAGTACCTGGAGAAAACCTACACAGTTCTGGGGAGAACATGCAAATTCTACACAGGTAGATTCAAACCCAGGACCCCAGAGGAGTTGTGAGGCCGACACCCTAACCACTTATCTGCCCCATGATAAGCAGTGCTTAAAATAAACTACCGTATTTTCCGCACTATAAGGCGCACCTAAAAGCCTTCAACTTTGGTCAAAAGCTGAATATGCGCCTTATAATCTGGTACGTTTTATATATGGATCAATATTGATCCACAACCGGTCTCACAACTACGTTTGAAACAGCCAGCGACTTCATTTCCCCCGTGCGTGGTGCATTCTGGGATACAGGGGAGTCATCACAGCCTTTGTTGACTGGTGTAGGCAAAACCACCTCTACATCAACACCAGTAAGACAAAGGAAATGGTCATCGATTTTCGGAGGAATCCTCAACAGACCACTCAGGTGAACATCCAGGGTACAGACATTGAAATCGTGGAGAATTTTAAGTACCTGGGTGTTCACCTCAACAACAAACTAGACTGGTCCACAAACACAGATGCCCTGTACAAAAGGGGCCAGAGCCGCCTCTACCTACTGAGGAGTCTACGGTCCTTTGGAGTGTGCAGGACACTGCTGAGGACTTTCTACGACACTGTGGTGGCCTCTGCAGTGTTTTATGCAGTGCTTTGTTGGGGATGCGGGAGCACGGAGAGGGACAGGAACAGGCTGAATAAGCTGGTCAGGAGGGCCAGCTCTGTTCTGGGCTGTCCTTTGGACTCTGTGGAGGAAGTGGGAGAGCGGAGGATGCTGAGCAGGATGATGTCCATCATGGACAGCACCTCCCACCCCCTGCATGAGTCTGTGGAGTCGCTCCGAAGCTCCTTTAGCAATAGACTGCGGCACCCTCATTGCAGGAAGGAGCGCTTCCGCAGATCCTTCCTCCCATCAGCTGTCAGGCTCTTTAACAAAAAAATGGCTGTGTGTTAAGACCTACCGTATGCATGCATGTACATTTATGTGTATGTATGTATGTATATATGTCCTAAGCAACACGCTTATTTAATTATATATTTATTCATGTATTTATTTCTTGACCTACTTATTACCTATCTATTACCTATCTATTTATTTCTAAAATGCCTTTCCTATCCCTGCATCCTCACCCTCTTGCCACTGGAACAACGAAATTTCCCGAATACGGGATGAATAAAGTTATCCAATCCAATCCAATCCAATATAGTTCTTTTGTCAATCCACCCGCTATGACAGTGAGCACACTAATTCAGTGTTTGCCGTCATTCCGGGTGGATTGACAAAAGAACTCCAGCCGCTAGATTGGCGTCAATAGAGCATTCATTCTAGACTGCGAACTATATATTATATATGGATCAATATTGATCCGCAACAGGTCTCGCAACTACTGCAAGCAGCCGCTGAGTCAATTATCCCCCTTGGAAGACAGCATTCACCACTATCTGCCAGTGGATCGTAAATGCCTGGGCTGATATATCAGTTTCAACAGTGGTTCAAGCTCTCAGGAAGGCAGGAATTGTCACTCAGCTGCCAGAAAACCAAAGCGACACAGACTCGAATAATGATGAATTTGATGAGACGGAGCCTGAGTGATGGGTGCCGCATTCACCCAGCTGTTCAAATCGGACACTGAAGACGAAGAATTTGAGGGATTCATAGATGAGGAATGAACTGAAAAAGGGAGCTTTACGTGTTTCTTTTGTGTTTACAGTTGAACAAGGTTGGTCATATTGTGAATATGGGCGTCAACAGCTGAATGTTATAGTGCCTGATTGTGTACGTGAGAGCACGCACGGTTCACCTGAGTGAACAACATTGAGTTATTAATGTTATTGTTATTGCTTTGCACGATTATGATTGTTACGATTGTGATTGCACTAATGTTTAATGTACCGTAACAGCTTCAGAATGTTTTTTTACGTGTTTACTGAATGGAGGAAAAGTTCCCCTCCACTATGTGATATAAATGTTGCACTTACATGTTATACCTTGCTGTTGTTAAAAGATAAACCGTGTCAGGAAAACACTAATACTTTACCTCGGAGAAAATAATAAAATAGTTGTTTATTAATTTTGGGAGTGAATGGAGTTGGCAGAAAGCTGATTTGTGATCTATTAATAAAGTTTGACTGACCTATCTGACTGTTTTGTTGACATTCCCTTTAGCGCACCACCATCTCGTGAATGCATAACATAACCCCAGCCTCTATTGTAGACCTGTGTAATGCGGTGCTGTGCGCCTTATATATGGAAAAAAATTAAATAAGTAATTCATTGAGGGTGCGCCTTATAGTGTGGAAAATACGGTAAATAATGAATGGATGAAGGCGGCCCGGTACACAAGTGGTTAGCGCGTTGGCCTCACAGCTCTGGGGTCCTGGGTTCAAATCCAGGTCACGTCCACCTGTGTGGAGTTTGCATGTTCTCCTGCGTGGGTTTCCTCCGGGTACTCCGGGTCCTCCCACATTCCAAAAACATGCATGGTTGGTTATTTGAACACTCTAAATTGCCCCTAGGTATGGGCGTGAGTGCGTATGGTTGTCCGTCTCCTTGTGCCCTGCGATCGGCTGGCCACCGATTCAGGGTGTCCCCCGCCTATGGCCCGGAGTCAGCTGGGATGGGCTCCAGCACCCCTCCACCCCCGACCCTAATGAGGATAAAGCGTTTCAGAAAATAAGATGAGAGATGAAGCTGGTCACTTTTACTGGCAATGCCATTTTGCATTCTGAGGTGAGGCTAGATTAGCAACTGCGCATCGAATGGTGAAGCCAAAATTCCCCTGAACAATTCAGTCACACCTTTTACTGTTCAGTGTTTTGCAGCTTATTTACTTGCAAAGTAAATATAAAAAAATAATCTTTTAATGTTAATATACACCACTCATCCTGAAAACAAAATGTCCTGCCTGTTTCCATAACTGTCTCTGCACACAAGAATTTCAACTCATTATCATAATTGGTTTTCTTTGGCAGCCATCTTATCTAGGTATTGTACATGCAACCAAACATATTTTGTGTATATAAACTGACTATCAAATCCAATTTATCATATTTTAACTTAGATCAACTGTCATGATAAAATAAGATTAATCATTTTAGCAGTTTTCTCATTTCACGTTTTACACTTCTGACATTTTCAGTGTTCGTATTTACTCGCATATAAGCCGCTTTTTTGACAACAAATGATGACTGAATACAGGAACTGCAAGTTGACCACGCCATGGCACGATGACGTCACGACAAAATGGCGCCGTGACGTCATGACGCAATGGCGTCCTGACATCATGATGCAAGCGAATGCGGCTGATATGTATTTCAAAATAGAGAAAAGATAAACAGATAAAACGCTAAACAACATTTATTTTGACGTCTATGAATGAAATTCAAGAAAAACAACGGACCTATCTTGCATAAAACATGAAAAAACTCGTCACTGCTTGTTCGGGGCATATCCATCTTACCTAGATCCCGGGGCAGCCATCTTATCTAGGGCGCTGCCATCTAAACCTAGTTAAATGTGCTTTGACTGGCCAGACGCGAGTAGCCTTAATTTTGAAATAAAACAAAATTCCACTTTGACTTGTTTTCATTTTATTTCTTGTTAGAAAGTGACAACTATTGGAATAATATGAACCATCAAAAGAATTGAGATATTTTGACATTAGAAGCAATATGACTGCCACAACATCTTAAACCTCTGGTAAGAAAATTGTAATTTCTGTAATTAGAAAGCATCAGGTCCTCATCAAGATAGACTTATTTATTTTTTCAAATTGAATGATTTGATATTGTGCATTTACAAAGACAGGCATTTTAACTTATGATATTGACTCTAATAATATGCTTTTGATTCATACAGTATCTCAGAAATACCAGTTGTGATTATTTTTCTTAAGATCTTCCCTTCAAAGTAACACATTTGTACTCCCTATTAAAACCATGAATATGGAGGTGAAAATTGGGAATCAGGGTGTGGCTTATACATGAGAAATTCTCAAATTCAAAAATGTCAAGACACTTTTTGGGGTGCGGCTTATATGCATGGGCGGCTTATATGCGAGTAAATACGGTAGTTAATTCCTTACTCAACCCTGGTGGAGAGTTTTGACCGTGTTGAGGTTCCCTATGCCAACACGGTGAACTCTAACACAATAAAATGGATTTGTCAGTCAAAATTAAAGACATCACATTTGAACTAGGCGATATGACAAAATTGTTATCACGATAAAAAAAAATCAGTCGATATCGATAATTAACACAATCAGTCGATATCGATAATTAACACGATAAATATCACACCCTTTTTTCTTTCAAATTTGAAACTTCAAACTTATGTGAATAAGTAAATAAATTACTATCCTCATTATTCAGTTATGAAAGTAACTATGGTACCATAGTTTATACGAAAATAGAATATAAAATATGATGATTTTAAAAATTATTTTTGTTGGTCTGTCGTCCAATAAAGATAAGACAACTCCCTCCTTAAACAAGTAAAGAATAAAACCTGCAGAAATTTTGACTGGCGTCTTAATTTTTATAAATTTGGCTTTAAACCAAAAGTTGCTGTGAAATATGAACTAAATAACTTAACCTATTTTTACCCAAGGTACCCACTTTAATCTATGTATTGAATTTTATTTAAAGTTTTTATTATTATTGTTAACAAAAATTATCTGACGATAATTATCGTTTTATCGTCCAGGTCTACTTCATACTACAGAATGAATTCACTTTCCTTTTCAATGGCATTAAATTTTACCTTAGCTGAAAACTAATTTGAAATGTTATGTCATTTTGGGAGCCGCCTCGTGGTGTAGAGATTTACTTGCCTGACCTTGGTGCGGGCAGATGCGGGCTCGATTCCCGCTAGTGGGGGTATGATTGTAAGTGCGTATTATGGTTGTTTGTCTTGCTGTGTGCCCCACGACTGAGTGGCGACCAGTCTAGGGTGTAGCCTGCCTTTTGCCCAAAGTCAGCTGGGTTAAGCTTGATCAACATCTGCAACCCTTTCGAGGATGCGCGTTCGGAAGACAAATGAATGAATGAAAGCCATTTTGGTTGGAAAATGGCCGAGTTTGCATCAGCAAAATAGTTTACATAGATTCATTATTCTTTTTCAAATTCAAGATATATAAATTCCTTGCAGCACTGATTGGCCAAGCAATGTCACGTGATCATCTGCAGCCAGTGATTGTAAAGCGGGGAATGTTATTGTGAATAGACAATGAGTCGATGTGTCTTGACCTCCGCGGCAGAGGCTCCACCGAACCCCTGAGACCGACACACCGAACCCATGTTTAGAACCACTGGTCTAGATACTGTAATGCTTTATTGATTTGTAATGCTATCCTCAAGCAGAACAACAAACAATGGGCAACGTCATAGGAAAGTGGGAAGCACCTACCCTCCTCGTGCTGCGGTTGCGGGTTCCTGACTGACAGTCTTTACCCAGTGATTGTATTGTGTGGGGAGGGGAGGACAGTGTATGCGTTACCTTAGGAGAGTAACACCAGTAAAGCAGTGGAACAACAATAGAGAACTTTTTAACATTTTTCTTTGCAGAACCCCATTACCTTGGCAGTGGAATTTAATGGCGTGAATAATAGCAATGGCACTTACTATGACTGCAATTCTCTCTCAACAGCGGTAGGTGCTAATTTTCTATTCAACTACAAAAAAGCTTGATGAAAAATTTCACAATTGTTTTTATATTTATTATGATTAGTCAATTTTGTTATCTCTTAAATTTATGCAACTTGCAGTAAGTCTGAGGCTCTGCTCGTTATATTTTATTAGGATGTCATGCAATTACTTTGAAAGAGTGCTGGTGGATACAATTTTTCATTTTTTTTAAATAGTGCTGGGCAAATTGGGAAACAAACCATAAAAATAAAATACAGTGTTCCCTCGATTATCGCGACTTCACTTATCGCAAATTCACTTCTTCGCAATTTTTTTCTGCTATAATAAAATGGCGGTGAAAAATGGCAGAGGTCGGGACAGCGCTTCATCTCTCAGCGCCGAAGAAGGTATCTACAATAGAGGGAGAATGGTCATTCCAAACATCATTTATACATTGCCGAGATTGCGTCTTGCCATTTTCTCTTTTGTTGTGAGTGACTTTTGCACATTTGTTTTGAGTCGCCATTGAAAATGCCTCCTAAATATTGACTTTCCTTGATATGCTAAATGAGTAGCACGCAATTGCGGCATAAATGACTCTATACTGTGGCATTCTTTTGTACATAGTTCAGCTTGTAGCAACGATTTGAATGGAAATGGGCTCCGCTGTCAAGTTAAAATTGAGACACAGGAAATGAACACACCTCTGCTGATGCAAGCGTGTTGTGTCATGATGCTAAAGACATAAAACTTCCGGTCTCATTTTTAGAAATTTAAATAAGAGGAGGATATGCGTGAAAGAGCTGCAAGTGTTGCAAATAAATAAAAATACATTCTCGTGGGATTAATAGGTCCGAGGTGTAGCAGCTGGATGAAATGAACCAGCATTATGATGGATTTACTCCGTAGATACGGCCGTGAAGCTACAAAATTGTTCACTGGCTTCATTGTAAGCCAACGACGTAGGCCGACGATCCCACGGTGCATGCTGGCAATGAGAGAGGTCCGCCCCGTGACCCGGACCCGGTCGGAACATGGAGCAACAAGTTTTTTTGAAAGCGGATGCCTTCTTGGACATATTGCAGGCTGTTCTCAAATGAGGACAGCGGTTTAAGGAGATTTTCAATAAGGCTGTGCACAGGTATTTACGGGGCATTTAAAAAAAAGAAAAGAAAAAAACGCCAGGAAGAATTCACTTGGATCTTTTAGTGGGTCGGCTCGGTGTTGTCCTACTTCGAATAATCGCTTATTTTGGCTTTGTTATTGTGCTATTGCGTTCATGCTCCATATTAGCCTCTATTGCTAACATGCTAAAAACGCATTTTCTTCATCCTCTTCTTCTCCTGTGTTGGTCTGGAACTAGCGTTCATCTCGCAACAGCGCCCCCGTTCTCTGTTGTGGTTGGGCAGTTTAAAATTATCGAAGTTTTATCAAAAGTTTTTAATATTATCGTTGACAAAAATTGTTTCACGATAATTATCATTATCGTTTTATCGCCCAGCTCTACTTCAGGGAGTTCTTTGCTATGAGGTGCCTTGTTGAACTTGCTGTGACCAGTTTAAGAGTGACAATGTCGAATTTAATAATCTGCTTACTCATCACAGCTGACACCCATTTAGACTAACTACTCGCATCACACAGGGAGGTGTAATGCCTAATTGGTTCAAATTATGGGCTAATTTTCACATTTTTACTTTTGGTCATTGCATTTTACACATTCATTGCTGTGTTTTGAGTGATTTTAAAAATTGTATCAGTGTCATTTCTTTAGTGTTGTCCCATAAAAAATATAATTAAAGAATTGCAGAAAAGAGAGGGGTGTGCTCACTTTTGTGAGATACTCTAAATTATTAACTCTGTAAAATGTCAAGTTAATCATTGTTCTTTTTTTCCCCTCCAGGCTGTACTATTAGCTGACATACTTCCAACCCTCATCATTAAGCTGTCTGCGCCCCTCTTTATCCAGAAAGTGCCTTATGGGTAATGAAATAATGCTACACTAGTAATGGTTGAATCCATATTGAGTAAAAGTACATTCTGTTTTGGGACACAAACACAGATTTAAATCTGTCTACTACTTGATTGATTTACATTAAGATATCTAGGATATGATTTTAATCTTTTAATATCTTTAGGCTCACTGCATATACATTGCCTTGTGAAAGTATCTCTTGAACTTTTCAACCTTTTGCAAATATCAGGCTAGATATAAAGATATAAAGTTAAAGCTTTTTTTTGCCAGGAATCAACAACAAGCGGGACATAAACTTGAAGTGGAATGGAATTTATTGGATATTTTAAACTTTGTAACAAATAAAAATCTGAAAAATTACAATAATTACAGCTGCAAGTCGCGTGGGATATGTCTCCATCGGTTTTGCACAGTGAAACTCAAATTCTTACCCATTCTTCTTTGGAAAACAGCTCAATCTCATTGAAGTTGGATGAAGAGCGTTTGTGAACAGCAGTCTTCAGCTCTGCCCACAGATTCTCGATTGGATTCAGGTCTGGACTTTGACTTGGCCATTCTAACACCTGGATATGTTTATTTGTGAACCATTATATTGTAGATTTATGTGTTGGATCATTGTCCTGTTGGAAGATAAATCTTCTTCCCAGTCTCAGGTCTTTTGTAGACTCCAAAAGGTTTTCTCCCTGTATGGTCCTGTATTTAGCTCCATTCATCTTCCTATCTATTTTAACCATCTTCCCTGTCCCTGTTAAAGAACACCAGACCCAAACCATGAGTTTGCCACCACCATGTTTAACAGTGGGAATGGTACATTCAGGGCTATGAGCTGTTTTGCTTTTATACCAAACATAACATTTTGCATTGTGGCCCAAAAGTTTGATTTCGGTTTCATCTGAGATTAGCACCTGCTTCCACATGTTTCTTGTATCTCCCAGATGGCTTGTGGCAAACTTTAAATGAGACCATTTATGGATATCTTTGAGAAATGACTTTCTTCTTGCCACTCTTCCATAACGGCCAGATTTTTGAAGTGTATGACTGATTGATGTCTTACGGACAGACTTCCACCTCCGCTGGAGATCTCTGCAGTTCATCCAGAGTGATCACGGGCCTCTTGGTTGCATCTCTGATCAGTCTTCTCCTTGTTCGAGGTGAAAGTTAGAGTGACGCCCAGGTCTTGGTAGATTTGAAGTGGTCTGATACTCCTTCCATTTCTATTCATTATGCAGTGGTTAAAGGTGGGAAATCTTTTTGTATCCAAATCTGGCTTTAAACTTCTCAACAACAATATCTCGGACCCGCCTGGTGTGTTCCTTGGTCTTCATGATGCTCTTGGCATTTTAAGCAGAACCCTGAGACTATCACAGAGGAGGTGCATTTATACGGAGACATGATTACACAACAGTATCTCGGAACTGCCTGGTGTGTTCCTTGGTCTTCATGATGCTCTCTGCATTTTTAACAGAACCATGAGACTATCACAGAGGAGGTGCATTCATACGAAGACATGATTACACAACAGTATCTTGGAACCGCCTGGTGTGTTCCTTGGTCTTCATAATGCTCTCTGCATTTTAAACAGAACTCTGAGACTATCACAGGCGAGGTGCATTTATATGGAGAAATAATTACACACAGGTCGATTCTATTTACCATCATCAGTCAACATTCGCTCATTCAGAGATCCTCAGTGAACTTCTGGAGAGTCTGCTGCAGTGAAATTAAAGGGGTCATATAATATTGCACGCCCTACTTTTCAGTTTTTTATTTGTTAAAAAAAGTTTAATATATCCAATAAATTTTGTTCCATTTCACGATTTTGTCCTATTTGTTGATTCTTGACAAAAATATATACCGTATTTACTCTCCTATAAGCCACCCGCGTATATAAGCGCGTATACCCTGAAAGTTGCCTTGACATTATTTAATTTTACAATCTCGCGCGTATAAGCCGCCCTCCTGATTCCCAATTTGCACTTCCATATTCATGGTTTTAATAGGGAGTACAAATGTGTTACCTTGAAGCGAAACTCTTAAGAAAAATCATCACAAGTGGCATTTCTGAGATACTGTATGAATCAAAAGCACATTATTAGGGTCAATATTGTTGGGTCTGTAAAACAGCTTCAGGAGCAGGTTAAGAAAGAGGGAGACCAATTTAAAGGAAATAAGTTTAGTACCAGACTGCAGGATGGGGATACCTCGAACAGCTTTGAACGCACAGCCTATTCGCCGCAACTCTCCGAACGAACAGTTTGTGCGTCTATTTATATGTGAAAAACATGATACTGTACAGAGAAGATAACAGAAAGAGGGTGTGGGCTGATACGCCCAGACATCTGCAGAGCAGATGTCTCAACATGACTCAACATTTTTATTACTCACACCAAACTGATGCAATTGGATTGGATTGGATAACTTTATTCATCCCGTATTCAGGAAATTTGTGTGCTTCTTTATACTGTAGGTTGAGCACCCAGGCTCCTGGCACCACCGTTGGTCCGTTTCCTGTTGAGAAGCACAGTCTCCTTCTGCTAACCCAAATTCAATGCGTTTCTTTAAAGATTTCCTTTTTATGTCGTTAGCCAAATTAGCCCCATCATCCAGTTCCAATCGTGTAGTGAATAATGGCAATTTGTATGGTCTAACAAATAGGATTTTCATATATTGTTGTCCGGTTGACCTCGTTATGTAGGCGCAGTGATTTCATAACGAAATATGGAACCTTTTGCCAATCCCGTCAATTATTTTGTTAACACAATTTGGGTGCCATTATCGTTATAAATCAATGGTTCTTTGGAATTCCATATCGTGCACTGTCTTCGTTTTTTTCTTTTTTCTTCTTCTCAGTGCTCCCAAATTCCCCATTTCGCAGAGTAGATTATTTGTTCCTCCACTTCAAGTTTAACATTTGGAGTACTGCTGCTGCATTTTCAACAAAAATTTCCTCTTCTACAAATTCCATTCTGCAGTCTAGCAACAAACCTACCTCCTTTGACGCTTTCTGACCTATATTAATCACTTACTTAATAGTTTAAACAACAATTATATTCTAAATTTCCCGAAATTGATCTCAATACTTCGCAATTCACCCAATATCTCTGAACACACAGAGATCAGACAAGTCCCTGACTTTGTCTCTTAGCGGAGTCCCTGACTCTCTTCTTGTTCTACCTACGTCGGTCTAGACCTCGAACATTCATGTTCTACCTATGTCGGTCCAGACCACAAACATTCATGTTCTACCTACGTCGGTCCAGACCACGAACATTCACGTTCTACCTACGTCGGTCCAGACCTCGAACATTCATGTTCTACCTACGTCGGTCCAGACCACGAACATTCATGTTCTACCTACGTCGGTCTAGACCTCGAACATTTAATACGACTGCAGTAATAATACTCATTCAAATTATCACACTTCACGGAGACAGAAATCAAAGGGTGAACTCACGATCTTTCTCGTTCCGAACCTGCCCTAGTTCGGGGGACCCGTCACCAGATCACCGGAGCGGCGAGGGAACGTCCGTCAGGCTGACCCTTTCAATGTAGGATGCTGTCGACAGTCTTTATTTTGCCCTTCCGCGGTCCGTCGTCGCTCCGGCAATTGTTGGGTCCGGGGTTTCGGCACCGAAGTATGTTGGGTCTGTAAAACAGCTTCAGGAGCAGGTTAAGTAAGAGGTAGACCAATTTAAAGGAGATAAGTTTATTACCAGACTGCAGTATGGGGAGAGCTCGAACAGCTGTGAACGCACAGCCTATTTGTGAAATATGAATTATATTCTTATATTTAATCTTGCACACTTTTGCACTCTGATGTATTTTAAAGTTGCTAGAATAGAATTTTATTTACACCTATTGGTTAAAATGTGCACTACACCTTCTTTTGTACACCACCCCCTTCCTTTGTATCAACGCCTCCCTTTTTATGACGTGTCCTACCTCTATTAAAAACGCCGTTCAAGCTGCTTTTCGGCGGGAAATAGCTTTGATCAGCCTGGAGGGTAGTCACATCCTCCGGCTATACCTTTGTTGCCTACCTCTCTGCAGACGCGGCTAAAATATCATTCTTCCTGTCTCAGTGTGCTCCTTGTGTTCTAGTTTATTTAATTGTTGGTCAGTAGCCCCAACACTTTTCGCCGCAACTCTCTCCGAACGAACAGTTTGTGCGTCTATTTATATGTGAAAAACATGATACTGTACAGAGAAGATAACGGAAAGAGGGTGTGGGCTGACTCGACATTTTTATTACTCACACCAAACTGATGCAATACTACAAGCATTTGCAAAGAGTGAGTCAGCATATCTTACAAATATCATAAGGAAGTTAATATGACAAAATAAATAAGTCTCTCTTGACATAAATTACAATTTTCTTACCAGAAGTTTAAGATGTGGCGGCCAAATTGCTTCTAATGTCGAAATATCTCGATTTTTTTTCGATGGTTCATATTACTGCAATAGTTGTCACTTTCGAACAAGAAATAAAAAATAAAAAAATCAAAGCAGAATTTTGTTTTATTTCATAATCACAAATGTACAGTCGTTTCCTTTATATGTTCCGAAAGGGAGGGAGTTGTTTGCACGTAGACAAATTCAAAAAGGAAGTAATGTAAGCACAACCAGGAAATATGCTCACAGCGCTACACGTAGTGTAGTGTTCACCAAGTCTCTGGGTGCAATAATAGCATACACATTACGCAGGTATCAAGGTTTATATTTTGACGATCGACCGCAAGATCTTCGATCAGCCTTAACTATTGTGGTGTACTGACATGGTAAACTCTATGGTCATAGCACGTACCTACGGTAACATGGCGGCGCCCCGAGCGGGCAATAGCAGACACAAGTAAGTGTACTCACGTCTGTCCAGTCTGAGCACATTTAACTACAGTAAGATGGCCGTGCCCCGAACGAGCAGTGACGGGAACGTTTTATGCAAGTTACGTACGTTTTTTTTCTTGAATTTTATTCATATACTTCAAAATAAATTTTCTTTAGCAATTAATCTGGTTATCTTTTAATCTTTTATCTATCAATTTTGAAATAAATGAAAGTATCGGCCGAACTCGTGACGTCACGCGCCGACGCAAGGGTGCCATCTTGAAGTGACGTCATCGTGTCGCGGCGCCGTCAATTTGCAGTTTTTTTTTTGCATGTCATGTTTTTATGCGCATATAAGCAGTACCCTCGATTCAGTCATCATTTTCTTTGTCCAACAAAAGCGGCTTTCTTTGTCCGACAAAAGCGGCTTATATGCGAGTAAATACGGTAACTGTGTTTTGCACTTTATTGGTTTATTATACAAAGAAAGGACATGTTGTGCCTCAGTGAAATCCAATCTATTGAATTCATTAAAGTATACCCTGAGGTGTTCGTGGGACTTTAAGCTTTGTACTTTTTTTTGTAGTGGTAAATAATGAGGACTTGGATAGCGCAATTATGTGCACATTTTTCCATGCTCAAAGCGCTTTAGATTAGCACCCATTGACCTATACATTCACTCACCAATGGTGCTGCTGCCAGGCATTGCCAACCTCCGGGCGCAAATTAGTGTTAAAGTACTTTGCCTAAGGGCACACAACAGTGGGCAGTTGTAGACTGGTATCAAACTGCTAATCCAAACTAACGACTGCCCACAGTCCATTAATAGGCGTGTCCCCCAAGTTTGTCAGTGCTGTTTGATATTATATAGAACACACTGTAATCAGTAGTTGGGTATATTTACACACAGAAGTTGTCAGCAAAAACAATTGTTGTATTTGCACTTTGAGAGTTGTGTTTAAATCTAAATGATTTTCTTCCAGATTTCGAATCCTTTTCTGTGTCATCATGGCGACAGCAAGTTTCCTCATCGTTTCCTTCTCTACAGCTGTGTGGATAAGCATTATAGGTAATGGACTAAAAAACTGCACGAAGTGATCAGTTTACAATCTGTTCTTACAGATTCCAATGTGATGCAAGATCATACATAACCAGAATAATACATCTAACCTAGTGGTCCCCAACCTTTTTCCTACCATGGACCGGTAAAGCTCTTTGTATTTTGTCACAAACCAAGGAGTGTGGGTGTTATATCAATATTATTTATCTATTTTGTTTTTATTTATGTTTTATTAAAGTAAGCTCTTTGTTGTTGGCAGCAGCGTAACTTAAGCGTACCATTATCTTGCAAAATCACTAATATTCTATTTTAATGTTTTTGTGCATACGTAATTACATTTCTTATTGGTGAAAAGGCACCTTAACGTAAATACACTTATATTTATGAATATTATTTACTTGCAGCAGTGACAAAATCAATGAGTTTGGAGTCAAAATGGTACCGTAGTCTCTCCCATATAAGCCGCCCCCGCGTATAAACTGCACCCTAAAACTTGCCTTAAAATCGTTGAATTTTACATTTCTCGCGTATAAGACGCCTCCTGATTCACAATTTTCACCTGCATATTAATGGTTTTAATAGGGAGTACTTATGTGTTACTTTGAAGGGATTTTTTTTAAAATTTCATAATCACAAATGTACAGGGTGGCCTGGTCAGCGCGTTGGGCTCACAGCTCTGGGGTCCTGGGTTCAAATCCAGGTCACGTCCATCTGTGTGGAGTTTGCATGTTCTCTGCTCCCTACGTGGGTTTCCTCTGGGTACTCCGGTTTCCTCCCACATTCCAAAAACACACATGGTAGGCTGATTGCACACTCTAAATTGCCCCTAAGTATGGGTGTGAGTGTGCATGGTTGTCCGTCTCCTTGTACCCTGCGATTGGCTGGCCACCGATACAGGGTGTCCCCCGCCTCTGGCCCGAAGTCAGCTGGGATAGGCTCCAGCACTCCCCGGGATCCTAGTGAGCATAAAGCAGTTCAGAAAATGAGATGAGATGAGACAAATGTACAATCATGCAGCTAAACCTTCAAAATCTTTTTTTCCGTTTTCTGAAAGAGTGTTGCCTGCACGTGACAAATTTAAAAAAGAATTCACAGGTACATCCAGGAAGTGTGTCCATCGCGGTCTACTTTTCACCAAGTCTGTGGGTGCAATAATAGCATGAGATACACCTTACACAGGTATCAAGGCTGATATTTTAACAATCGACCTTCGATCAGCCTGAACAACTATTGGGATGTGCTGACATGGTAAACGCTACGAACACATCAATCAAGGCTACTCACGTGGATGGCTGTGCCCCGAGCGAGCAGTGACGGGAACGTGAGTTCACGTTTTATGCAAGATACGTTTTTTTCTTGAATTTCATTCATAGACATCAAAATAAATGTTGTTTTGCGTTTTATCTTTTTTTTCTTTTCTCTTTTTTGAAATAAATGACCGTATCGGCCGCATTGTCTTGCGTTATGCCGTTTCGTCTTTGTCACCTTGCAGTTTTGTGCATGTCAAGTCCAATTTATGCGCATATAAACCGTACCCTGGATTCAGTCATCATTTTCTTTGAGCGACAAATACGGCTTATATGCGAGAATATACGGTGGTAGTTCATATTTTCAAATTTTATGTTGTAATGATAATGATCAATATTCATTATTGAACAATTCTACAAATTGAAAACACAAAACAATGAACTAAAAAAGAGAAATAATACAATTCTATACATACATAAGAAAGCATTATATGTCAGGAATTTTAAGTATATATGTATATACAGTGCCTTGCCAAAGTATTCAGCCCCCTTAAACTTTTGAACCTTTTGGAACATTTCAAGGTTTAACCAAAAAGACATAAAATTAAAACGTTTTATCAAGAATCAACAAGTGGGAAACAATCACGATGTCGAACAAAAATTATAGGATATTTTACACTTTAAAAAAAAATAAAAAGCTGAAAAGTGGAGCGTGCAATCTTATTCGGGCCCCCTTGCATTGATATTCTGTAGCACCACCTTTTCCTGCAATTATAGCTGCAAGTCACTTGGTCTATGTCTCATGTTTGCACATCGAAATACTGAAATTCTTGCCCATTCATTCTTCTTTTCAAAACAGCTCGAGCTCAATCAGAAAGATGCACTACATCTTGCCATTTCCTGTTTTGTTGCGAGTGACTTTCGCATCGCGCACATCACCTATGGAGAAAGACTATTTTTTGAGTCGCCGTTGAAAATGGCTCCTAAATAATGACGTTCCTTTGATACGCTAAAGGCATTGTACGCCATTCCGGCATAAATGAATCTACACTGTGGTGTTCTACCATTAACCTGGTAGGAACTAGACCTGGGAGATATGACAAAAATGATCACAATAAAAAAATATTAATTATCAGTGGATAATCATCACGATAAAAATTGCATCTTTTTTCTTTCAAATTTGAAACTTCATACCTCTTTGAATAAGTAAATAAATAATTTCCTCCTTGTTCAATTATGAAAGTGTTACCTTACTTTATAAGAAAAGAGATTATCAAATATGAATATTTTACAAAGTATTTTTGTGATTCTGTTGTGCAATTAAGATAAGACAACTCCCTCCTTACAGTATGAGTAATGAATAAAATTTGCAGAAATTTTAACAGGCGTCTATATTTTTTAAAATTTGCCTTTAAACCAAAAGTGGCTGTGCAATATGAAATAAATAAAATAATCAACTGAAGACATCATCACCATTGGCAATCAGACTATTTTCCGCCTCACAAAAAGAAACTGTAAATTTACCTCACAAAAAAATAAAATAAAAGTTGGGTGAGCACCCATTTGAACCCAGGTGTGAAAATACGGTAGTTAAACGGGCTGTGACTGGCCAGACGTGAGTAGATTTGATTTTGAAATAAAACAAAATTCCACTTTGATTTTTTTTCATTTTATTTCTTGTTCGAAAGTGACAACTATTGGAGTAATATGAACCATCGAAAGAATTTAGATATTTTGACATTAAAAGCAATATGGCTGCCACAACATCTTTAACTTCTGGTAAGAAAATTGTAATTTCTGTAATTAGAAACATCAGGTTCTCATCAAGATACAACAATCCATCATCACATCCTGCCTGAAATCTGCCACCATTATCCCTGTCCCTAAAAAGCCAACCATTGACAGCCTGGATGATTATAGGCCTGTAGCAATTACGCCTGTGATCATGAAGTGCTTTGAAAAGTTGGTCGCCCGCCATATCAGGGATACCATCCCTCCCTCAGTTGACCCCTCACCAGTTTGCCTATAGAGCAAATAGGTCCACTGAGGACGCCATCGCCGTAGCTCTACACACAGCACTGAGCCACCTGGAGCACCATGGGAACTACGTGAGGATGCTTTTCGTTGACTATAGCTCAGCCTTCAACACTATAATACCGGACATTCTGGCTGACAAACTCTCCCACCTTGGACTATCCTCTTCCATCTGCTACTGGATTAAGAACTTCTTAACCAACCATCCACAAACTGTTAGACTTGGTCCCCACCTCTCTTCCTCCATTACACTGAGCACTGGCTCCCCTCAAGGCTGTGTACTGAGTCCTCCTCTGTACTCCCTGTACACAGACGACTATACACCAACCCACCAGTCTAACTCCATCATCAAATTTGACGATGACACCACTGTGGTCGGACTCATCTCAAGGGGATGAGTCTGCTTATAGAGATGAGGTCAACAAACTGTATTCGTGGTGTTTGGTGAACAATCTCACACTAAACACCACAAAAACTAAAGAAATAATCCTGGACTTTTGCAAACGCAGCACAGATCTGGCCCCACTCCTCATAAATGGAGTATGCGTAGACAGGGCCCAGTCTTTCAAATTCGTGGGGGTCCACGTCATGGACAAGCTCTCCTGGTCTACCAACACCACGGCAGTGGTGAAGAAGGCCCAGAAACGACTCCATTTCCTGAGGGTACTCAGGAGGAACAACTTGGACACTAAGCTTCTGGTAACCTTCTATAGAGCCACTGTAGAGAGCATCCTGGCATACTGCATTACAGTGTAGTACGCTGGAAGCACGGCAGCAGACAGAAAGGCCATGCAGAGAGTGATCAACACTGCCCAGAAGATCATCGGCTGCTCTCTGCCCTCACTGGATGACATTGCCAGCCACAGGTCTCACAAAGCATGGACAAATAGACTTAAGGACAGTTTTTTTCCCACAGCCATCAGGACTCTGAACTTGCGTTAGCACGACACACAATCACTTCTGTGCAATAACTTCGGGGTGTGCAATAACAATGTGCATTATCTTAGATTGTGCAATATTTTAGAATTTACCTAGCCAGGATGTGACTTTTTATACTTTTATATTACTATTTATGTTTTTTTTTTACTGGGAAAACGCACTTTGTGGAGTAGAACCACCAATTTTGTTATATGCGGCTGTGTATGATGACGATAAAGGCTTTTGATTTGATTTCTTTTTTCAAATTGAATAATTTGACATTTTGCATTTACAAAGACAGGCCTATTTACTTCCTTATGATATTGACCCTAATAATGTGCTTTTGATTCATAGAGTATCTCAGAAACACCACGTGTGATGATTTTTCTTAAGATTTCCCCTTCAAAGTAACATATTTGTACTCCCTATTAAAACCATGAATGTGGAGGTGAAAATTGGAAGTCAGGTCGCGGCTTATATGCGAGCAATTGTAAAATTCATGAAGTGTTATCAAAATCTATGCCCAAAAAACGATCTCTGCAATATTAATATTTCAACGACTTTATATTTCTAGGTGTGATTTTTGCAAGTACCAGCTCAGGATTTGGAGAGTTATCCTTTCTTTCTCTCACAGTCTTCTATAAGAGGTATGTATCTTTCAGTTTTTGAAACACTTTTCCTACTTATCTTTCTAATGTGTGATAAATTGTGATAAGGTAATTAGAATTTGATGGGTAAGGATTTAACATGCAGCTTTGTGTTCTAAATTTTGCACACAGTCGAAATTATCATTGGAATGGATATTGTTTGGGCACTTTTCTTGGGATTGTCCTGTCAAAATCAAAGCTGTCTACTGGCTCAACAAAGGTTTTTCCCTGCCTGAATGCATGAGACCAATGTTCCCTCTAATTTTTTGTTTGTCTGGGCAGAAAGACAACCTCCCTGAGCACACTGAGTACCAGTGTGAGCAACATCATCATTGCTCGCTATGGGCACACACCTGTATCACACCTGCCATAAGCAGGTGCATGTCTACTACACATAAATGATTTAGTAATAATAAAATGTAATTATTCATATCTATGAATCTGCGGCCCGGCGGAGGAGTGGTTCGCGCGTCGGCCTCACAGCTCTGGGGTCCTGGGTTCAAATCCAGGTCGGTCCACCTGTGTTGAATTTGCATATTCTCCCTGGGCCTGCGTGGGTTTTCTCTGAGTACTCCGTTTTCCTCCCACATCCCCAAAAGATGCATTGTAGGCTGATTGGACACTCTAAAATTGCCCCTAGGTAAGTAGGTAGGTAGTCAAGTTTCCATTTATATGCAATATTTTTCCATGATTTTGCTTAGATTTATTTAATAAGGGATAGCACATATTAATGAACATATTTATATTCATGTTAATGAACATATATATGTAAGATTGTAGCCGAGGGCTAATTTCCATTTATAGTCCATTGTGTAGGTTGAAGACAAACGATCACACATACTAGACACACACGCACGCACACAACCACACACACAGCAGATTTAGACAGTTCTCACCCGATTTCACCGCGTGTTCTTCTTTTGCACATACTCCGACAGCCATTCCATCTTAAAAGAACCACATTTCTTTTTTACTTTGGCTCCTTTCACCACGATAAAGGCTTGGCAGCAGCTCCACCGAACCGTTAGCTATATGATCACCTGCGAATCAGAGGCACCTGCGCGTATTTAACGCAGCCAATCAATGTCGTTAACATTTCCTCATTCCGAAGAAGAAACACACGTGACGTGAACCACACCATATCATCGGCTAGACACAGTGTTAGTCATAGCTTACCGTTTCTTGTCGTTTGTCATTGACAGCATGCCGCGGAAGTAAACACACATGACCTGAACCGCTTCATATCATTGGCTGGACACAGTGTTAGTCATGGTTTTATCCGTTATTGGCCGTTTGTTGTTTTTTATCAGTTACAGGTTGCAACTCTACGAGTTGCATTGCAACATGGCACAGAAAAACTAATGTGTTTATTTTTTTTACATTTCAGGTTGGATTTTATTTTGTGCGCTCCATATTATTACTGTGCGCGGAGAATACGAGAGTAGTGCGCAATTGCGCACGCGCGCAGCTTAGAGGGAACATTGCATGAGACCTCATGAAAGCTGACATGAGTCTTTCACAAGGTTCCCCAGTGCTTCATATACATTGTGCAAAAACACATCATTTTTTCTCTCACTGTCTGAAGTAAATGCAGTTAAATAATCCCAGTACAGTAATCCCTCGATTATTGCGGTTAATGTAGACCAGACATGCCTGCGATAAACGAAAAACCGCAAAGTAGAGTCACCCCTATTTTTTTTTACTTCAGTGTGGAGTCCTAGTAGCAAGCAGAGGACAGGGGAGTGGCTTCCGCTTGCGAGTTGCAGCGTGGATTTTCATATTTTTATGAATTTACAAAAAATATTTAATTAACAAAAAAAAATTCCCCCAGAAATAAACCCGCGATGTAGTGAAGCCGCGATAGTTGAAGCCGGGATATTCGAGGGATTACTGTAATCTTGTTTCAGGTCAGTCAGGAATACTGAAATTATTATTTATTTCAAATGACACAATAATGAATTTGAAATGAAACAATTTGTCAGAGGGAATTTAAAAAAAAAACCATAAGATCCATTCACTATTTTTTAAGAGCATTTGAGAAGTGGGTGCTATACACGAATCCAGCAGTTTTTTTCAATGATTTCTTTATTTTTATTTAATTTATCTAATTCTGTAACCTAAAATATTACTTATTAATTTCTGTACGTACAAACTTTTTAGGTTACGAAACACCTCAATGTGAAAATGTTGTCTCGGAATATGAAAGAAATTAAGGTTCGGAAATGCAGTCTGCCGCCTGATGGTGTAGTAATTCACTTGGCTGACTTCGGTGCAGGCAGGCACGGGCTCGATTCCCTCTGATGGTATGATTGTGAGTGCGAATTGTCGTTTGTTCTCTTTGTTCCCTACTGCAACCATTCTAGCGTGTAGTCTGCCTTTCCTTTGAAGTCAGCTGGGATAGGCTGCACCACCCAATCCTGAGATAAAGGCTTTGATCCAAGGCTATGGCCTTTTCTACCATTTCTTGAAAACACGCATGGTCGACTGATTGAACACTCCAAATAGTCCCTAACTATGACTGTGTGTAAATTATTTTTTGTCTCTTCGTGGTCGGTGATTGGCCTGCAACCAATTCAAAGTGTTTCCCAGCTACTACCCTTAGTTAGCTGGCATCGGCTTCAGCTGCCTTGCGACCCTTGGGAGGATACAAGCGACTCTGAAAATGGACGAGTGAAAGTCCTCATTTGATCTGATTATGATGAGTAGGAAGAAAAAACTACTATATTTGGGGTTAAATATTTTCGAATACAAATGTAACTGATTGTCTCTGCCCATTTCAAATTGTTTATTTAACCTACTTTGATGTTTTTTTTTTAAAATGCAAAACACAATGTTAGTATTTATATTGACTTCCAACATGTCGTAGGGAAGTACTTGCGGCATGGGGTTCCGGCACTGGTGGGGCTGGTGTTGCAGCAGCCCTGCTTTATTCAGGCCTGGCACAAGTTGGCATCTCACCTCAGGTTACACTGTTAACCATGCTGATCGTTCCATTCACAATGTTGAATAGGTAAGTGAGAAATAATACATTCAAATAACACCTTCATAGAGTCATCACACTACCTTTTGTATAGCAATTAGCTTAGAAAATTCTGATACTGTAGTTAACAGGTTGTGCTGCAGGTATCTGATTGAGTGTTGGAATTAGAACCCGTAAAGAAGGGTATCTAGAACCACCGGAAAAAGATAGGGAATTATTTAGAATGGAGTAATTTCAAATGGCAACTTTCTGGCTTTGAGAATCTACAAATAAATGGAGAATACATTTTGGTAGTAATATATACTTTTCCAAACAAGCAGAATGCAACCAATTTTGGGAGTACCCTCATTTCTAAGAAAAAAAATGCTTTCTGGATAAAAGTAGTGAGAGTTTTCTAAATTTGGGTTGCTAAAAAAGAAAAATGAAGTCCAACATGTCAAATGGATATATACCGTATTTTCACGACTATAAGGCGCACTAAAAAGTATTAAATTTTCTCGAAAATAGACAGGGCGGCTTATAATGCGGAGCGCCGTGTGTAAGCTCTGAAGCCTGACTGAGAACACTTCTTGCCGACACACTTCTTATATAATAATAATAATAATAATAATAATAATAATCGGACATAGGCCCCGTCATCATCAACAACAAAAGCCGACTTGTCATCACACCCAGAAACTGCGCATGATGAAATTGGTAATATAGTATATTAATATAGTATATTAATTGGTAATTTAGTATATATAGAGAGAAGGTGGATGTGGGTGGGTTCAGAAGCTAAAGGCACGCCCCTACAAGGTACCCGTATATAGTGTGGGCATGTGTGTATTGCAAAACAATTTCGGTTTGGTTTCTAAGGCCCCCCGAAGCAGCGGTGAAAAACCAAGTCACGAAAATGAACTCTGAGCTTGCCGCCATTCCCGGAGGCTTAACTAAAGCGCCGGGCTAGTTACGCCACTATTTGCAAATTGATTGTGGCCGCCTGGACGAACGTGTCTGCTTGCACAGTTGTTAAAGGCACTAACAACAGATGCTTGAAAACCGCTGGACATCGGCATCAACACAGCTTTATGAAGGGTGGCAGGCAGCGCCGGGCTAGTTACGCTAGCTACTATTTGCGAATGGATTGTGGCCGCCTGGACGAACATATAAAACTCAGTGTTTTCGATGACTCGTTTGGACAATTGCTCAATTCGGACACAGAAAATGAGGACTTTGATGGATTTGTGGGTGATTATGACGTGAGTACATTGTAAAATGGCTAAATAAAGTACAACCGAACTCACTTTTGCTTCCGTTGCCTTTTTAAAAACGTGTTTTTAGCGTGTCCGAATGTTTTGCCATGCCTGGCTGCGCCTTTAAAAGCGGTGCGTCCTGTGTGTGTCAAATACAGAAATAGCAGTCGTTACTGACACTGCACCTTTAAATGCGGTGCGCCATATAGTCGTGAAAATACGGTAGTTTTTGAAAAAACACTATCTGGTCGAAATGTTAAAGCATCACTATGTAAATAGTCCAGACAACACAACTCCTTGAAACATTGGGACACACAACCCCCCATCATTATAATGTGATAACTCATTGGGGGGTGGTCTAAAGTAATCCAAATATTTAGTATTAAAGTCTGATTACTCTATTCCGAGCCCCTCCCGGATGACCGAGCTTCTCACTTTATCTCTAAGAGAGAGTCCAGTCCGGACATCCTGTGGACGAAACTCATTTCAGCGGCTTGTATCCGAGATCTCGTTCTTTCGGTTACGACCCACAGTTCATGACCATAGATGAGAGTAGGAACGTAGATCGACCGGAAAACAGAGAGCCTCGCCTTTTGGCTCAGCTCCTTCTTCACCATGACAGACCGGTGCAGAGTCCGCATTACTGCAGACGCCGCACCGATCTGCCTGTCGATCAATCCCCCTTTCCATCATATTATATACATTATTATATAATTAAAAATCTTCTCATTTATATTCTTCACCTAGCTATTTTTTCCTGCTGGTTCCACCACCTTCATTTCCTCAGTGGAAACGGAGAGAAAGCGACGATGGCATTGACACTTCTGAGGAAAGAGAAAGGCTAATGAATGGATCCCAAGAAGAGCAGGAAACATGTAATCAAGGTACAAACTTATTGCAATTAAAATTATATACCATTATATTAAAAACAAGCGCTGTTACATCGTCTACAATGTTGTTGACTACTTATTATGTTGACTAATTATTGATGATTTATTACAGTAATACCTCTTGTTGTGGCCCTGACTATGATTAACGATGAAAATATACTGTTCAGAATATGAAGATGGCACGTCCTGACTTTCAAAGTTGTACATAGTGATTTTTTTTGGGTTGTGAACACAATGTTGTTATCTTTCTCTTAAAAAGTAATAGAGGACAGAAGCTCTGGACTGCTCACCCTCTCAGAGAAACTGCATGTATTCAAAGTAAGTGGAATATGTCAAATAAGTGGAAAGTACAGTTGCTATAAAAAGTCTACTCACCCATTTAAATGCCTTGTTGACTTTTACTATATATATATATATATATATATATATATATATATATACACACACACAGTGGGGCAAATTATTTAGTCAACCACCAATTGTGCAAGTTATCCTACTTGAAAAGATTAGAGAGGCCTGTAATTGTCAACATGGGTAAACCTCAACCATGGGAAAAAAACTGAATATCACATTGTTTGATTTTAAAATAATTTATTTGCAAATCTTGGTGGAAAATAAGTATTTGGTCAATGCCTAAAGTTCATCTCAATACTATGTTATTTACCCTTCGTTGGGGCTGTTGTTGGGCAACATGGACTTTCAACTCCCTCCACAGATTTTCTATGGGGTTGAAATCTGGAGACTGGCTAGGCCACTCCAGGACCTTGAAATGCTTCTTATTGAGCCACTCCTTTGTTGTCCTGGCTGTGTCTTTGGGATTCTTGTCATGCTGAAAGACCCAGCCACGTCTCATCTTCAATGTCCTTATTGATGGAAGGAGATTTTCACTCAAAATCTCTCGATACATGGCCCCATTCATTCTTTCCTTTACACAGATCAGTCGTCCTGGTCCTTTTGCAGAAAAACAGCCCCAAAGCATGATGTTTCCACCCCCATGCTTCACAGTGGGTATGGTGTTCTTTGGATGCAATTCAGTATTATTTCTCCTCCAAACACGAGAACCTGTGTTTCTACCAAAAAGTTCTATTTTGGTTTCATCTGACCATAACAAATTCTCCCAGTCCTCTTCTGGATCATCCAAATGCTCTCTAGCGAACCGCAGACGGGCCTGGATGTGTAGTGGCTTCAGCAGGGGGACATGTCTGGCAGTGCAGGATTTGAGTCCCTGGCGGCGCATTGTGTTACAGATAGTAGCCTTTGTTACTGTGGTCCCAGCTCTCTGTAGGTCATTCACTAGGTCCCCCCGTGTGGTTCTGGGATTTTCGCTCACCGTTCTTGTTAGCATTTTGACGCCACCGAGTGAGATCTTGCATGGAGCCCAGATCGAGGGAGATTGTCAGTAGTCTTGTATGTCTTCCATTTTCTTTTAATTGGTCCCACAGTTGATTTCTTTACACCAAGCATTTTACCTATTGCAGATTCAGTCTTCCCAGCCTGGTGCAGGTCTACAATTTTGTCTCTAGTGTCCTTTGACAGCTCTTTGGTCTTGGCCATAGTGGAGTTTAGAGTGTGAGAGACTGAGGTTGTGGACAGGTGGCTTTTATACCGATAATGAGTTTAAAAAGATGCTATTAATACAGGTAATGAGTGGAGACCTCGTTAGAAGTTAGACCTCTTTGACAGCCAAAATCCAATGCTCCGCCCAGTGCTCGTAGAGACATTTACACGAGGGAGTTGCGACATGAAAGACAGTGCCCATGTTGTTCACAAAAGCAGCCTCTCGCATTGGCCACACCTGGCTGTATGCTCGTATATCAAAATTTCTCTCGTATCTCAAGGTAAATATTTACAACTGTTTATGAACACATTCCAACCCTATATAAAGTACACCCACAAGGTTTGGAAGAATTTACTTACTATACTTTAATATTCAGGAATGTGAGTGGATGTTTACATCTTAAAACCCTTTAAAACAGGGGTCCCCAAACTTTTTCCTGTGAGGGCCACATAACTTTTCCCTTCTCTGATGGGGAGCCGGTGTCAGTTTGTAACAGAAAAAGTGTGACGATTGTAGGGGAGCTTAATTTTTTTATTGTTTTTCAGAAAGCCACACATAACCAAATAACCCTTTCCAGGTTCTGTACAGAAAAAAGTCAGGAAACAAATAATAACACTATTAATGAAATAAATAATAACTAAATAACCCTCTGAGTTCTTCACAGAAAAAACAGGAAATAAATAACACTATTTATGAAATAAATAATAACTAAATAACTCTCTGGGTTCTTCATAGAAAAAAAAGCCATGGAACATTAACTTTCTGTTGTGCCATGCACAATCTTAACAGATAAAAGTTCAGCTCAGTTGTCAGAGCAGAATCTCTCTGACACATATGAGCAGTCTCTTAAAGTTCTTGTGTTTCTTCCTTATAATCCTTTTGTAGGTTCCAATATGCTTGTAGACACCGCTGTTTGCAGCTCTCTCTCATCAACTTCCCTGTGAAAACCACAAAGGAAGCAGGTTGAGAAACTGAACTAAGTGAAACCGCACCTACACGGCACAATACATTTCACTACCAGTATGGTTGTAAAGATGGATTTTATCCCAGTAGATTTTATTATGATTATATTTGTTTATGCTCAGAATGACTCATTCAAGTCAGAAAAGTGAGCTTACCTATGTATGTTCATCAGTGTGAACTGTGGGCCTACATCTGGCTGGTGAGAAGTTGAATATCAGGTTCCATTCTAGTTACAGCCAGTCTCAAGCACTGATGCAAATGTTCATCTGTTAATCTTGATCTCATCGGAGTTTTCAGCAGTTTAATGCGAGAAAAGGTTTTCTCGCAGATATACGTGCTGCCAAAAACTGTGGACATTTTCATTGCATGTTTTTTGATGTTTGGATATGTGTCGTTTGGGAGGGTGGCATAGAAGTCAATGAGACTGTTGGGCTTGAATGCGTCTTTCAGAACATCACAGTTCTGTAACTCAGCCAACTCAAACTGATATGAAGGCTGGGCTTCATCAATGTTGGCAACAAAGGGGTTCTGAAAAAGACGGATTTCTTTTGCATGAACATGTAGTTCAGTGAATCGCACACCGAACTCCGCCTTCAGCATTTCCAGTGCTTCCACGCACTTTTCAGATGGGAACGGGACCGCTGGGTTCTCTGTCGACAGGTTTTGGGTAGCAGGAAGATGGACAAAGTTGCGCTTTTTCACTTGTTCCAAAAGCAGCGCTAATTTCACCTCAAATGTTTTTTATGTGTGAATACATGTCACAAATGAGTTTCCCTTCACCTTGTAGCTGCAAGTTAAGGCTGTTAAGTCTTTATGTCACGTCTGTTAAAAATGTGAGGTGCCATTTCCATTCTGGGTCAATCAGCTCTGGGACCGTTTTGTCTTTTAAATGAAGAAATATGTTAATTTCGAGTAGCAGCTCGTAAAAACGCCTCAAAACTCTGCCCCGGCTCAGCCATCGGACCTCTGTGTAGTACAGCACATCTCCGTGCGTAGACTCCAGTTCAGACAGGAATTCTTGGAACTGACTGTGTTTAAGTCCCTTTGCCCTGATGAAGTTTATGCACGACACCACAACCTTCATTACAGAATCCCACGTCAACACTTTGCAGCACAGTGCTTGTTGGTGAATTAGGCAGCGGACTCGTAGCGGGGCGGTGAGACCCCTTTTTTCCAACTCCCGGTTCATGTGTCCTATTAGACCGCAAGTGTCACCCACCATGCTAGGAGCCCTGTCAGTCGTGATGCTAGCTAGCTTTGACCAGTCCAGGTCCAACTTCTCCATGGTTTGGCACACTTTGTCAAAAATATCCTCTCCCGTTGTAGTCCCTTTGAGTCTTTGGAGGGCTGCCAGCTCCTCGCATATCTCAAAGTTTGCGCTAACTCCAAGAATAAATATGAGCAGTTGCGCTGTGTCTTGCACATCCGTGCTTTCATCCAGTGCTAATGAAAAAAAGTCAAATTCTTTCGTCTTCTGCTGCAGCTGGGCATATACATTACTCCCGATTTCTTCAACGCGTCTGGTGATTGTAATCGCCGACAGACTTACGGCATTAAAGGCATCTTTCTTCTCGGGACACACCTCCTCCGCGACAGCATCCATACATTTCTTAACAAACTCTCCGTCAGTGAAAGGCTTACCGCTGCTTGCTATCAGTTTAGCAACCCGAAAGCTGGCCCGAATGGATGCCTGGTTCAGCTGAGCTTGGCGTACAAATGTATTCTGCTGAGATAGGAAAAAAATATATAAATATCCGATAGCGTCTCTGGTATTGTTCAGAGGGCCGGGCCAAAAGTGCTGACGGGCCGTATCCGGCCCGCGGGCCGTAGTTTGGTGACCACTGCTTTAAAAGGTGCTTGGTGCATGGGAAGAGATTAAAGACTGTCTTTTGATGGTTAGTTTGGGCAAGTCCTGCAAACACGGAATTAGGAATAACAACATTGTTTTACTTTACCAGAAAAGACCGAGCAGCATTTGTACAGCGCAGGAGATTTCCTGCAAAGAGCCCATTATTAACATTACAGTTTATTTTTATTTTTCCCCTAACCAAATTTTTAGGGATTGATGCCGTTCATCGCTGCTTTGGGATTAGTCTATTATGCTGAGTACTTCATTAACCAAGGTTTGGTAAGTTCTCTGTGCTATCACACTATTGACTTCATTTTTTTGTTGTATTTAGGATATTTACTGTAGATCACATATTGTATGTGAAATTTTGTTTTGTAATTAAAGTTCTATTTTCTCAGATGGAGCTCCTGTATTTCCGAAAGTTTTTCCTAAGCCATGCAGAGCAGTATCGATGGTAAGAAATTTCTGCTAAAGGATACTTTCCTGCACTTTTTGGAATTTATTGTCCTATAATTTATTCTATCAAATAATTGCTTGTGCCACGCACATTTTTTATGCATAAGTTGACCGTTATAATGCTTGTGTCAAAGTTATTTTAAAGGCTTTCATACATGAGCGATTGTCTTGTGTATTGTGTATGTTGGAGGTAGTGTTCCACACCACAGGGAGTGTTCATGGGCATTTTGGATGCAGCACCTAGGCCTGAATAAATTTGATGTGAAGGGCTGGCGCTAGCATCCAAACAGAAGGTGCTAGCTCAGGGAAATCATGCCGGTTTTGGGATGTACACATGAATCACTGCAAAGGAAGCAATTATGAATGCACTTTTTAAAAAGTTCTTGTGAGCTTTAGGACGCTCTAAAAGGGGGTTTCAAATCCCTCCAGCCAAGTCTAAAAGATATAATTGGGCAATTAAGTGTTTGGTTTGCCACCATTTGTTTAAGTTCTCCCTCTAAAAACACGATCGAGGCCCAGAATTTTCATTATTGGTGTACCTCAAATGATTAGACCACTTCAGGCCGGTAGCATTAACCTCTCACCTGATCAAGACATTGGAGATAATCATCCTCAATCACCTCAGCCCCCTGATGAATGCAGAGCTGGACCCTCTGCAGTTCGCCTATCGTCCAGGCATTGGTGTGGAAGATGCTACCACCTACCTGATGCACAGGTCTCTTTCACACCTGGAGAACACGGGAAGCACGCTGAGAATGATGTTTTTTGACCTCTCCAGTGCGTTCAACACCATTCAGCCGGTCCTACTGAGAGGGAAACTGGAAGAGGCTGGAGTAAGGAACCACCTAGCCGCATGGATCATCGACTTCCTCACTGACAGACCACAATATGTGAGACTCCAGGACTGTACGTCTGATGTGGTAGCTTGCAGCACGGGGGCCCCACAAGGCACAGTGCTCTCTCCACTCCTCTTCTCCCTCTACACATCGGACTTCAAACATAATACAGACACCTGCCACCTCCAGAAGTTCTCTGACGACACCGCTATTGTTGGACGAGTGACGGACGGGAACGACCTGGAGTACAGGGGAGTCATCACAGCCTTTGTTGACTGGTGTAGGCAAAACCACCTCTACATCAACAACAGTAAGACAAAGGAAATGGTCATCGATTTTCAGATGAATCCTCAACAGACCACTCAGGTGAACATCCAGGGTACAGACATTGAAATCGTGGAGAATTTTAAGTACCTGGGTGTTCACCTCAACAACAAACTAGATTGGTCCACAAACATAGATGCCCTGTACAAAAGGGGCCAGAGCCGCCTCTACCTGCTGAGGAGTCTACGGTCCTTTAGAGTGTGCAGGACACTGCTGAGGACTTTCTACAACACTGTGGTGGCATCTACAGTGTTTTATGCAGTGCTCTGTTGGGGATGCGGGAGCACGGAGAGGGACAGGAACAGGCTGAATAAGCTGGTCAGGAGGGCCAGCTCTGTTCTGGGCTGTCCTCGGGACTCTGTGGAGGAAGTGGGAGAGCGGAGAATGCTGACCAGGATGATGTCCATCATGGACAGCACCTCCCACCCCCTGCATGAGTCTGTGGAGTCCCTCCAAAGCTCCTTTAGCAATAGACTGCGGCACCCTCATTGCAGGAAGGAGCGCTTCCGCAGATCCTTCCTCCCATCAGCTGTCAGGCTCTTTAACAAAAAATGGCTGAGTGTTAAGACCTACCGTATGCATGCATGTACATTTATGTGTATATATGTATATATGTGCTAAGCAACACGCTTATTTATTTATATATTTATTCATGTATTTATTTAACTTACTTATTACCTATCTATTTATGTCTAAAATGCCTTTCCTATTCCTGCATCCTCACCCTCTTGCTACTGTGACAACGAAATTTCCCGAATACGGGATGAATAAAAATATCCAATCCAATCTCGGCTTAGCACACACAGTGCTTGCCACTGTGAAACTATGAGAAAAGGCAGCCGTAGATTGTAGGATTTTTAAAGAATTTATATCTGGAAAATCTATACTCTGTTTTTTTTATATTACCATATTTACTCTCATATAATCCGCTTTTGTCGGACAAAAAATGATGACTGAATCGAGGGTACGGCTTATATGCACATAAAAACACGACTTGCAAAAAAACTGCAATTTGAAGGCGCCGTGAAACGTTGTACATGTGTGCATCGTGATGTCACGACGCAAGCGAATGCCGATACGGTCATTTATTTCAAAATAGAGAAAAGATAAACAGATAAAACGATAAACAAAATTTATTTGGACGTCTGAATGAAATTCATGAAAAAAATGTATCTTGCATAAAACGCAAAACGTTCCCGTCACTGCTTGCTTGGGGCACGGCCATCTTAGTGAAGTCGGGGTGCAGCCATCTTAGTGAGGTCGGGGTGCTGCCGTCTACATTAAAAAAAAAAAAAAATTCCACCTTGAATTTTTTTCGTTTTATTTCTTGTTCGAAAGTGACAATTATTGGAGTAATATGAACCATTGAAAGAATCAAGATATTTTGACATTACAGTAATACCTCGACATACGAGTGCCCCGACATACGAGCAATTTGAGATACGAGTAAAATTTCGAGCAAATATTTATCTTGAGATACGAGACAAATTTTGAGACACGAGCATAAAGCGGATGCGAGAGGCTGCTCATAAGAACATCATGGCCACAGTTTTTCTCCCCGCAACTACCTCGTGTGATGTCTCTACGGGCACTGGGCGGAGCGTTGCATATTTTCGGTGTTTTTCCCCCCCGTTAGTCAGTGCAGAATGGCGGAGCTTGCTCGATAATACGAGAGGAGTATATTACTTCTCGTTGGCAAGTGTTCGTGTGTCATCCTATTGTGAAGACATTTGTGTGCATCATTTTCGTAATACTTTGAAGGAATGACAAAAGCAAACAACCCTCGATAGGTTCCTTTTAAAAACTGCAGCTGAAAGTCAGGATTGGGGTGGGGCAAATAGAGCCAACCCGGGAGAAAAAAGGTATAAAAATGTAAAACAAAATTAGAATTAAGTTTAGTGTAAGGTTAGATTCAACTTATTTTTGAGTGTGTCTGCATCGTAACCTAACTTCATTTAAATTTGTTTATGTTATGTTACGAGCGCGCGTTGCCTTGCAAAAAGTCTCTCGCTCTCTCTCTGTCCCTCTCTCTCCCCTCTGCGAAATCCGTCTAATTTTAGTACTATTAAACACATTTTAGTACTATTAAACCACTAGTTATTTGTTAATCTCTGTTAATAGATGGTGAATTAGAACAAATAAAAATGTTTTTCCAATCCAACATCTTGTTTTTGGATTTTTTTCAGAGGGTTGGAACGGATTAATTTGTTTTGAGTTCATTTCTATGGGAAACGTTGATTTGAAATACGAGTAAATCGACATACAAGCTCAGTCCCGGAATGCATTAAGCTCGTATCTCGAGGTACCACTGTAGAAGCAATATGGCTGCCACAACATCTTTAACTTCTGGTAAGAAAATTGTAATTTCTGTAATTAGAAAGCATCAGGTTCTCATCAAGATAGACATATTTATTTTTTCAAATTGAATAATTTGAAATGTTGCAGTTACAAAGACAGGCATGTTAACTTCTTGATGATATTGACCCTAATATTGTGCTTTTGATTCATACAGTATCTCAGAAATACCTTTTTCTTAAGATCTTCCCTTTAAAGTAACACATTTGTACTCCCTATTAAAACCATGAATATGGAGGTGCAAATTGGGAATCAGGGGGGCGGCTTATAAGTGAGAAATTGTAAAATTCAAAAATTTCAAGACAACTTTCAGGGTATACGGGCTTATACGCACGGGAGGCTTATATGCGAGTAAAACCGGTAAATATCCAAATAAAAAATGTTTATAAAAATATCAAAAATCACAGAAGAGCGGAAGTCAGGGCCCCGCTTCTTCTTTGGCGCAGAATTGGGTGGCACTCAGTCCTGAAGAAGAAGCAATATTTCACCGTAAAAGAAGAAGAATGTGCCGAATAATATAAAAGCCCAAGAAGGATGGCGGCGACCTGGTGGGGCAAGTGGGTAGCGCATCGGCCTCACAGCTCGGGGGTCCTGGGTTCAAATCCAGGTAATGGAGTTTGCATGTTCTCCCCGGGCCTGCGTGGTTTTCCTCCAGGTACTCCAGTTTCCTCCCACATTCCAAAAACATGCATGGTAGGCTGATTGGACACTCTAAATTGCTCCTAGGTATGGGTGTGAGTGTGCATGGTTGTCCGTCTCCTTGTGCCCTGCGATTGGTTGGCCACTGATTCAGGATGTCCCCCGCCTCTGGCCCGGCGACAACTGGGATTGGCTCCAGCACCGCCCGTGACCAATGTTCCCTCTAATTTTTCGTTGGTCTGGGCAGAAAGACAACCTCCCTGAGCGCACTGAGTACCAGTGTGAGCGACATCATCGGTACTCGGATGATTCGCCTAAAGACGTTTCGCCGACGGACGTTTGACAGACGGGCAGGTCGCCGAATGGACGTTCCGCCGAACGGAGGTTTCGCCGAAACGGGATTCGCGCGCTCGCCCTGCCCCCGGATCGTGTGTGTACAAGTTTTTCAACCTCGGCCCGCGGGCCATATACGGCCCGTTAGGATTTTTAATCCGGCCCGCCGCCGGCGTTGTCCAAATTATAGTAAAAATCAATGTTAGTTTACCATCAATGGCAGCCCGGGTATAAGCACTCTTGGGCGGGCATGGCAGCCCGGGAATAAGCACTCTTGGGCGGGCAGATGTAGCAGAACCGAGCCGTAAAACGACAGCAATCGGGTCAAATCCATCCTAAAACAGCATTTAATGATTAAATACAAATACTGGAGCTCTTTGGACATTAGAACCGAGCCCAGGGAAGTGAATTCCTCGGTAAAATGTCGCGATGATGTCGCGATGGAGGCAAAAAACATCTATATACGTCCATTCGCCAAACGGCTCAAAATGCTCTCAAATTCGGTCAAATCCAGCCGAAGACAGCGTTTAATGATTAAATACAAATACTGGAGCTCTTTGGACATTAGAACCGAGCCCAGGGAAGTGAATTCCTCGGTAAAATGTCGCGATGATGTCGCGATGGAGGCAAAAAAACGTCCATATACGTCCATTTGCCAAACGGCTCAAAATGCTTTCAAACTCGGTCAAATCCAGCTGAAAACTGCGTTTAATGATGTTAGGTTTAAACACCAGACATTTGTATCACCAATCTGAAAGAAGGAAAAACACAGAGAATTGAGTCAACTTTATTTTAAAATGAGAGGGTCTCGGGACTGCTCTCGTCTCAATCCTCCGACACACTCTGAATAAAGTCTCCGCTCCCTTGTCTCTTATTGTGTCAAGTTACAGGAAGTTTCAAGCTGATCAAAGGAAAGAGAGGGATATCTCTCAGTTACAAAAGGTTCTTTGATGTATGACCATATGCTCTTTTAAGGTAACACCCCAACATCCTCTTTCCTCTTCTCCCGCAATCTTAACACGATAGTTCAAACAGGCTCCAGACCCCTGGGGCAGTTCCTCTTTGTTGAATAAGGTGAAACTGACCCCCAGGGCTCAAGACACCCCTAATTCTATTAGCAAGCATTTTCACACTCTAAACTAAAATCAGGATAACTTATTTACAATAATTCCAACATTTTAATGATTAAATACAAATACTAGTATTTGTATTTAAATCATTAAACTAACAAATACTACTATTTGTATTTAATCATTAAACGCTGTTTGAACGAGCGTTCATTCGGCGACCTGTCCGTCTGTCAAACGTCCGTCGGCAAAACGTCTTTAGGCGAATCATCTGGTCACGACATCATCATTGCTCGCTATGGGCACACCAGTATCACATCTGCCACAAGCAGGTGCATGTCAATGTTCCCTCTAATTTTTCATGTAAAACATGCTGTAAAACACGAAAAACATAAGAGTGGACAGAGCTACTGCCACTGGCTGCCGCTTAAACGGCGCCATCATGGGGAAGGGGGTAAAAAAAGGGATTTTATTTACTGCACGCCATATGATTGCTGCTGCCGCAGAGAAGACGAGAGTAGTGCGCAATTGCGCACGCGCGCAGCTTAGAGGGAACATTGCCCGTGACCCTAATGAGGATAAAGCGGTTCAAACAATGAGATGAGAAGGATGGCTCTTTTCCTTTCCTGTTTTGTACCGATTGAATTTCGCATCGTTTATCCTTATTGTGGGGCCCAGCCATTTTTTGCACCCTTGTGGGGTCCAATGTTTCCAGTGGTGCTACATTTCTGAAAAAAAATCATGGTGTTAAAAAAAATCTTCATGGTAAATATAACCTCCAATTTACATAATTGGAAACTTTTTTTTCAAACCAGTTTTTTGGTCACTTTTGGGGTCCAGTTTCTTGTTTTTGAACCTCCAGTGTCATTCTTTCACACACAGTCATAAACCAGGTTTTGTATCACTTAAGGGTCCTGATTGTATTTTTGAGCCTTTAAAATTTCTTTTCACAGACAGATATTGCTAATTTTACTAACCTGGCAAGAACCTACATGGTAAAAGGAATAGACCAATTCTGGTAGCGTTACTAACATGACCCCATGCTCATCCTATTCTAAACCCTGTAAGATCTTGTGCAATAACAACCCTAATCCGCACAAAGTACTAAATTTGCAAAAGAACAACGACAAAAAACAAAGAAAATAAATACTTTGTGTCTACTGCCTGGATCTTTCCCAAGAAGTTGTTTTTTTCCCCCACATAATATTTCACCACTTTCCAGTTTCTGGTATCAAGTGGTGCTTTTTCTTCATCAATGCAATACTAGCAGTCTGCTTTCCCTGGTACTTTGCCCATGATAAGGAATTTTCTCAAAAGCCTCTTCACTGCAGCAACTTTTTCGTGAGTCCAGTTTCTTTTCAACGTGGCTCGTTTACCTAAGTAGTCAATAAGAACATCAAGAATTAATCTAAACCTCCTTATTCATAAAAAATATATACATGCTGGAGCTTTAATTTTCATAATTTTCAGCACATATTTACCATCATATACTACTGTATAATAATGTAGAAATAGATCTCAAAGATCAGATTAAAGTGCTCCAAGTAATACCGTATTTACTCGCATATAAGCCGCTTTTGTGAGACAAAAAAATGATGACTGAATTGAGCTTACGGTTTATATGCGCATAAAAATTAGACAGCGCCATAATGACATGACGGCATGGCGGCATGATGCAAGACAATGCAGCAGATTCATTTATTTCAAAATAGATATAAACAGATAAAACGCAAAACAAAATTTATTTTGACTTCTACGAGTGAAATTCAACGAAAAAAACTCAGACTGGTTTTATTTTTTGCCAGCACGCTACTTATTGCGATCAACCCAGCGGGCCGTTCACCCTAAAAATAGCCTCCCCGCGCATTCCAAGCATTACGCTAAATCCATTCAAAACATCCCAGGGGAGTGGCAATGCATTTGACTTCTGTGTGCCTGCAGCGCTTTTAACCCTCAAAAACACTCTCAATACTCAAAGAAACAGCATATTACAGGTATACAGAGGAAATGCCTGACGTGAATGACAACAGAATGTGGGTGTGAACGCTTGAAAAATTGACTCAAGCCATGGATCGAACACAATTTAACATCTTTGCTAACGGATGGCCAACATTGTAGTTCGGGAAGGCAGCCTTGCACAAGTTACGTGACGATTTGGAATGAATTGTCGATGCCGATATAACAGCGAGGAGAATCAAAGGCTTGGGAGTGATGCATGTCCCGAGTTACAATGGATTGTGGATGACTGGGCTCAAGTGTCGGCCAGCACTGTTCGAGCTTTCGCCAAAGCTGGAATCAAGTTCCCAGAATACACAACTCTGACATACAGTGGAGCCAAGCATGTTAAACGCGGAACTCGTTATATCAGTGTACCTTTTACCTCAATAATGCATTATCAAACTTAGTTTTGCTCGTGCTGTCTTTAAAAAAAAAAGACGCTAGCGCCTAGCCTGACATACGCTAGCAGCTAGCATAACATACGCTAGCGGATAGCATAACATGCGCTAGCCTAGTGTCATGCTAGCGCCCTATCAGAGGAAGCGCCCAATGTATTGAAAAAAATGAGACTGCGCCCTATCACACGTTTTACAGGTGTGAAAATATGGTATTTCTGTTTTCAAATTGAATAATTTGATATTTTGCATTTACAAAGAGAGGCATATTAATTTCCTTATGATAATGACCCTAATAATGTTCTTATGAGTCAAACAGTATTTCAGAAATACCATGTGGGATGATTTTCCCTCCAAAGTAACACATTCATACTCCCTATTAAAACCATGAATATAGAGGTGAAAATTGTGAATCAAGGGGCGGCTTATACGCAAGAAATTGTAAAATTAAACAATTTCGAGGCAATTTTAAGGGAGCGGCTTATATGCGCGGGCGGCTTTCATCCGAGTGAATACGGTGAATCTAAATTTTCTTTACTCCCATTACTTTGTAGACAGAGAATACACACCACACAAAAACAGTCTATACATTTGAACATCTTTTTTTGCCCTCTTCTGCTCCGTGATGGTGGTAATGCTGCAATGTTTTTGTCAGGGTACTTAATTCTTTTTCAGGGTCCATGGCAGCTAGGTTAAAAACATGTAAACATATTCTTACTGTGGTAAACACTGAAGGATTTGCTTCACATTTTTCGTCAAGATAAACACAAAATCTTTAGGTAATTTTCTTTTCTATGTTTACCCTTCTTTTGAGGACTTTGAAGGATTTGTAGATGTTTGAATGTTTTGAATCATACAAATGTGAGTAAACATTGCATCGAGAAAGCACAATTAAACTCAGTTTTGCTAACTGCTGCCTTTTTAACACCTACGCGAGCATGCATGCGAATGTGCATACTAACGCATGTTTCATGCTAACACTACCGTAGTGTAGTGGTGTCAAATTTATGGTCTGTGGGTCGGAAGCAGTGAATGCACATCTTCCAGTGCCATTGACGACACTTTCAAATCCATCCAAAAGCATATGTTTTTGCAACATCTGTCTGATATAAGCCCACGTATTTGATTTGTTGCAATTATAAACATGAATCAATAGTATTGAGAATGAATGGAATATAGTGCCACTGAATGTGGCTGATGTGCATTTACCTTTGTAACTATCAATAAATCTTTGGGTGACCTCTAACGTGTTCCCTGGATCCCTTTCCTCGCCCCTCCCCTTCTCTGTGGAAGTCAACTTGTTGGAATTTTGCCCCCGTAACTGTAAAACCATTCAGATTTTTTTATTTTTTGAATTATTTTTGTTTTAAAACTCGTTAAAAAAAACAACAGACCCTTGGAAAAAGTTGCAGTTGATTTTCACTGTATAGACACCATCCACCTTAGTGTTAGCATGAAAACATGCTTCTCTTTGAGCACCATCCACTGCACTTAGCCAGCTTGTAATGCTGTTGTACGGTGTGTTGGTAGCACTACAATAGTTTGAATAAAGAGGTTCTCAAAACATGTTACGTTTATTTTGTGCATTGAAGAAAGAATGTAGGATATTGCCTCTTCATTACGCTGTATCTTTGTCTTTCTCTTCAGAATTTTAGCACAGAGAAAATAATTTCCGAGTTATACAGATGACGGTGAAAAAACAAAAATTTTAAAACAATGGCTCACTATTATTTAATTAAAAAGGTTAGTAATGTTTTAAAACTTGCCAAAATTAAAATAGAAACAGAAAACTGAAAAAGAGGGCTCTATTAGCTGACACTTTAAAAGAAAAAATGTAAAGAAAAAGGCTTTGCATTCTCATTTGGGGCAAATGTAACATTGAAATAGAATTGAGAAGTAAACTATATAAAAATATTTGAAACCACACACAATCGGCCTAAATTTTGTTGCTTTTATCATTTCAGCGCTGATCTTCTGTATAATAGATCAATATACTGGGTATCCCAATAAAATGTATGCAGACTAAAAATAATTGTAAACGTGGTGTTTAATTAGATTTTTATTATTTCAAAAGTGAGAATATTTACAAGTATCATTTTTCAGTTTTTTCACTGCTTGTTCTCAAACTGGCGCCCACTTTGATCCAGGCACTGCTGACAACGCCAAATGCTCAATGGCATCTCTTAATTCAGCAATTGTTGCGGGTTTCGTAGCGTAAACTTTGTCTTTTAGGTATCCCCATAGGAAAAAATTGCGTGGTGTGAGGTCAGGTGAACGGGGAGGATATTCAACAAAACCTCTTCGTCCAATCCACCTGTTTGGCAAAACCTCATCAAGAATGGACCTAACATCGCGATGGTAATGTGGGGGTGCACCATCTTGCTGAAAATAAACCTCTTCATCTTCAAAATCGTCTCTAATGCATGGCATAACAGATTGTTGCAGCAAGTTCAAGTAAATGGGACCGATTACAGTTGCGTCAAAAACGAATGGTCCAATTAATCCTCTTGATGATAAACCACACCATACAGTAATTCCTGGTAAATTGACATGACGGTCGACAGTAACATGTGGATTCTCAGGTGCCCAATAGGTACAATTATGGCAGTTAATACACTTTTGAAATAATACAATTCTAATTAAACACCACGTTTACAATTATTTTTAATGTGCATACATATTTGGGGACACCCTGTATGCATAACATTGTATGCTTATAAAAAAAGTTATGGGGAAAAAGTAAGCAAAAGCTGTAAATAATTATATTTATTATGATTTATTTCTCATCTCTGGTCTACCTCAAAACAAAATACTAGGTGGAGAATGCAATTTTGCAGCTGCATCCCAGTTCAAATGGACTGGACGTCTATTGCCTTCAATGGTAGCCAGACAGTGAATATGTGGCCTTTAAATTCAAGTAGGCCTCTGCAAACAGTCTTATGCTCACATAAATTATATTTTTTCTCGCCTGTCTATAAACATGACACAACACTAAGATTATTAAACTCAACAACCCAAAATTCCTCTGTCCCATCTTTGGGCCCCATACTGTTGGTGTGCTCCTCACATCTGGGCACCACTAAGCAATAAATACGAGAGCACACAAACACGCATACTTAAAAACAATTGGATAAATTTTGATTTTGTCATCAAGCATGTGTCTTCCTAAATCTCACCAAAGAAAAGAATCATCACCTTGCCCCCGCTAAGTCCATAAGTTTTTCCTCAGAATTGATATACACTGCTCACAAAAAATAAAGAAACACATTAGATACATCAGAACTCAATATGAAGCTGGACATATACCAGCGGTGGACTGTCAGGGCCTGCAAGGCCTTCTCTGCTGGCCTAAAAAAATATCTGAATCACAGACTGATGTTAATTATATTTTGTCCATGAATACTTATTAAATAATTCCAAATTGTCTGTCAGCTTCCTTTCATTGCTTTCCCCCTGGTTGCACTGCTTCCCGATGTTTGTTTTCATATTGAAGCATTTAACCAATCACATTTCAGCCATTATTTGTTGCCAGGGTCAGAAATCTGCCTTGAGGCCTTCACAATCATTTCTGCAGGCTCTGCTGCATAAAACAAGTGTCGATAAAACTGTTGCTTTAACCAATCAGATTTCGAGTTGGCGACACCAAGGCCTTCTCACAGGCGTAGGGATACGTCATCACTTTCAGAAACTATGATTGGCTAGTGATAGAGTGGCCTAGCCAGAGCTACCAAACTGTATCTGGAGCGAGCTGCACAAGCAAATATATTGTTGTGTTGATTTAATAGTGGTTTTGTCAACCTGCAATGGCTGAAGGAGGAGAAAAAATTGATTTGTTTGCAGATTTACTGTCAAAGCCATTTTTAAGACGAACTTTTCAAGAAAAGCTGGACATCATTAAGAAAAGGTCGGACAACTCCGAAGCAAGCAAGCCTGTCACAACCGGGAACGAACATTTTCAGCACTAAATCGTATAAAAACTTATGCCAGAAGTACGACAGGACAGGCTTGACTTTCAGTATTAGCTTCGATGGCAATAGAAAAGAAGGAGGAAAGAAAGGAGGATGGATTTTGTGTACAGATAAAAAATATTTTTGGTGAGTAAAATGGCTATATTGCTAAATAATATTTCAATTCTATGAGGCTATTATTGATGCTTTTTTATATGTGTCACAGCTGTAACTGCAGTAAAGGTTTTATAGCCATAAAATAGTTTTATCGTCTGACAATTTATTTTCTTATCGTGAGGGGGCTTTGTCGGCCTGTGCCTGCGGCGTCAGCCGGAGCTTCGGCGGCTCGTGCCCACGGCGTCGGCCTGGCATTTGGCGGCCCGTGCCCGCAGCAAGCAAGGTCTGCCCCGGAACACACAGCGACAAGTTTTTGGGAAGAGGATGCCGGACATTTTTATTTCAAAAACGAACTAAAAATGCCAGGCTTCACACGGATCGCATTTGTAGGAATGGCGCTGCCTCGACCGTCCTTATGCTTTAAAAAACAAGAACAAAGCCTATGTTTTTACAGATTGGTTTAAACAGAAAATGGTGTTTTTTCAGTCGTTTTTTTACCTGACATATTTAGTCAGGCGAGTACAGTAATCCCTCGAATATCGCAGACAATGGACCCAGGGCCACAAGAAGACAAAGGACTTGGACTAAAAACTCCCATTTACCAGTTTTTTTAATTTATTTATGTCAAACGAAGAGGAATTATTTTCACTGAGTACAGTATTTAAAGTAGTTACAAATGTAAATATGTACATTATATTAATACACTAGTCTTTTGACATGCTTATATTGAATTGAATGCTTTTATTGTCATTATACAAGTATAATGAGATTTAAAGCTTTCACCACGTAGTGCACAAATAATTGTACTTGTGTGCTTATATTTCGGTAGGCGCAAAAACATGTATTATGGTATGTAGTTATAATGGGGTTGATCCTACTTCGTGGTTTTTCGTTTATCGCGGCCATGTCTGGTCTACATTAACCGCAATATTTGAGGGATTACTGTACTTGTCTTAACAGTCAGTTGAACAGAAGTGACTACATTTACACCTTCAAGGTCATTAATGAGCAATAGTGCTATTCCCTTGACAGGGAGGCTAAGCATAAAGCACCATTGTAACTTTTCCAGTAACTAAACCTGACTTCATAAATACATAGTGCAGAGGTACCATACCAATTCTACCTTCAATCCCTTGAACCAGAGTAAAGTCCTCTAAGTTAGTGTCCGCAAACTCACTGGCAGACAAAACATCTGTTAATAAAAGTGACTGGGTCGCTCCAGTATCGCGGAGAATACGAATGGGATGGAGACTAGAGTCCTCCTTTGAGCGAACAAATCCCTCTGACACGGAAGGTAGGAATTCTTTCTTTAGAAGATCAGGTGACTCAACCATTTTGGCATCATTAGGACAATTAGGTTCTTTTAGCCCATCATCAACAGGTAATTCGGCAAATAACTGCACAAAAGCATTTGGTGTAATTTCTTTGTCTTTCTTTCTCTTTAAAATGTAACATTCCAACATGGCATGACCGGGTTGTGGCATGTAACACTAGAGAGAGTTTCCTTTTTAAAGTCACTCTTGTTATTTCTTTCATTGTTTTCATTGTCAGATATGAAAATACAGGTAAAAACGTGCCTTTTTTGCTACTTCTGGCTTTTCCCCCCCAGCCTCGTGTTATATGTTTTATGAAAATTGCATTATCCCCATTTACAAAAAAAACTTAGAAAGGAAAAAAATCTAATTCCGTTAAGTCATTTATATCCATTAAAAACGGCTTTCATTATTGACTTCATGTAATTCTGACAATACATTTGTTTTCTTTATTTGCAAAAAATCAATGTCTTTTTCTGTTAGGTATCAGACAATCTATCAGGTTGGTGTGTTTGTCTCTCGATCATCGCTCTGGTGTGTGAAGATCAGGAAACTCTGGGTCCTTGGTCTTCTACAGGTAAAATGTGTGTAAATAACACATAATTAACACTTACTACGTCAACATAAGCAACATCACAATAATGGCAAAAGTGGCTTTCAGAACAGGTTACATCCAAATATTAAAACAGATATTTTACAACCAAAATCCAAGAAAAATAGGACCTGTTCTCTGATAGGTTCACCAACAGGCATTCCCAAATGCACGCGCAAATAAAGAGAAAAGACAATCTTCTGGATTTTTCTCGCAAGGAGAAAGCGAACCGGTGAGGTAAAGTCCTCGCTTCGTTCTGGCGTCACACGCTTCTTTTCTTGTTTTTTAACTTCAAGGACCCTAGTTACAATGGACATCTCAACTCTCAAGGGAGGGGTGGGAAACAAAAGTGAGACTTCAATATAGTCAAAACAAATGAAGGTTTGAAAGTCATGTGCAGCTCAAGGTGTTTTGAATCTTTGTTTAGTTCAATCCAAGCAGTCCAAGGTCCAAGGTGTTTCGGTGTTTAGTCTACCTAAAGTTCTCAGGAGAAAAGCATTTTACTTTCGTTGCAAGCAACCATATAATAATAATATGAAACTAAGTTTAATAGTAAAGCAAAGCATTCTTCATTGCAAGCAAATATATAATAATGTAAAACTAATAATCCTAACATTCTCGAACATGGTGAACTTAGGTTAAGACTTTAACAAAAATACTCACTGTTCAACATCTGGCAGTCCATTCTGATGATGATCAGGCTTAGCTATGCAATCTGTCAGTGGAAATGAGGAAAATAATGAACAAACACAACAACAGCCTTGTGCCGTATCACACATACACACACACGTGTACACACTGAACGCACTGTTGCTTCTGTGGAAGATTGATTTTATGATTTCTGTTAGAAACCCAGACATTGTTAAATCATCTCTTTACTCCACAGGTGTTAAATGCAGTGCTGCTCCTGTTGGAAGTGCGTTACCAATTCCTGCCTAGTGCCTGGTTCGTGTTTGGTATAATCTTCTTGGAAGGTCTGCTGGGTGGAACTGCATACATTAACACCTTCTACTTTATTAGCAAAGAGGTATGACACGTTAAATCACTTTTGATCTTTTAAGCATCAATGGACGACACCAGGTTTAAGAGGAGACTCGTGGGGTACATAATTAACTGATCACCAGCCAAGTGCCGGGCATGAAAACCAATCATTTGCATTGGGAATGACACCTACAGTTACCAAATTCCACATCGTCCTCTTCCGCACAGCATCGCTCTGATCCAACTGTTGCAGCAAATATGTTGCCATTTTAGCCAATGTGAGGTGGTCCACATCCTCCACTCCACTCAGCATCGCTCCATCCTTTCTGTTCCACAGACAAAAATACAGACCACTCCTATTTTCTGCCACACCTGGCAGATAAGGTCCATGAGTTTAGTATGCACCAAAAAGAAAATTAGGAATCTGCATTAAAAAAAGACTACTAGAGTATTTAAACTTGATATTAACCAAAATAAATATTAACAGAATGCGCTTGCCACTCACAAATAATACTTTCCACAGTGAATATTGAAAACAGCAGACACCAAATTACAAACATACTGTCATTAATAAATAAAACAATGAATACTGGGAGGGTCCTCGAATTACAAATAAGTTACATTCCTACACTTGTGGCATAGCCTTTATCTATGCATGAGACAGATTTCACCGTCAAAGTATCAAAGTACATTTACCTCAACTCAAACTACTTTGTGTAATAAAACTAAAATACTGGGTACCTCTATTTACGAATGGTTGTACATACAAAATATTCAGGTTACGAAAAGCCTCCATGGGAAATCTTTTGTTCCAAGATATGAAAATAATCCAAACTACGAGATGCCAAATTTAATAAAACATCCCTCAAAACTTAAATACAATTCTTCCATCCAGTATTTTTTTAAATTGTAGTGGTAGAGTTGCTTCCCCAACACCTCGCTGGACTCCCATTCGCCAGAAAGAAGCTACGTCTCCATGATGCTGGAACCGAGGATAGCGTAGTGTAGGCAAACAATAGAGCCAGCCTGTGTATCATGCAGGGCAGCGGTCACCAGGTCCAACAGGGGAACATGGTCCCAGGCTAACCCAAAAACAGCGCACTCCATGCGGGCGCTAGAGACGTCCCGGTTGCAGTAGCGGCCAGCAGCGGAACATGACTATTCGATCAAAAGCCCCCTTTGCGGGCGCCTTTTCATCTTTTTCTGGGACGATGGCCAATCAGTGTCAGCCAACGGCGAGTTCATGTGTATCTTCAACCCTCGTTCATCACAGAGTTGATTGTTGAGGTTTTCTGAGTGTGCATAACAGTTCCGTCCCATTGAAAAATGCCTTCCTCTTCATTTTAATGGATTAATAGTTTCTTTATATATTATTTGCATACATATTTTAGACAAATTTGGTATACCTTTTATCATTTTTAAAGGGTATAGTATTAAAGATTGTCGAAAAAATTATACTAATTCAATTTAAAATGTTTTGACTTATAAAAACAATCCCAGTTATGAAACCATTTCTGAAACAAATTATTTTTTAAGTACAGGCATCACTGTACACTATATATAAATAGAATGTTGTACTAACCATTTGGAACCAAAAGCAGTATTTTTTAAATAATTATAAATACCATATTTTCCAGACTATAGTATGTCTTTTTTTCATAGTTTGGCTGGTCCTTCAGCTAATACTCAAGTGCGATTTATATATGGTTGTACAGTAATCCCTCGAATATCGCGGCTTCAACTTTCACGGTTTTACTACATCGCAGATTTTTTTCTGTGAAAAAAAAGTTCATAAAAATGTGAAAATCCACACTGAAAGTCGCAAGTGAAAGCCAATCCCCTGTCTCACTTGCCACTGGGAAAATGGCGGAAGACAGAAGAAGGTCAAAGTCACTCAACTGAGGAATAAAATGGCAGGTAGCGGGCGGTGGCCATCATTTTTTTATCTGAAAATAGAGCTTTCTGAGCGGCCGGAACCTGTGTGAGGGTGACCCATGGCCACAAGAAGACAAAGGACTTGCACCATTTACCTAGTTTTGGGGATTTATATCAAGCGGAGAGGAACTATTTTCATTGTGAGTGCAGTATTTAAAGTAGTTACATATTTAAATATATACATTATATTTAGATATTAATACATTAGTCTTTGCTTTTAGCTGTAATATTTAATTAATATACACCTTTTGATAATTGTACTTGTGTACTTGTATTTCTGTGTATGCGCCAAAACACAAATACTGTGGGAGTTATAATACTTCGCGTTTTTTTTGTTTATTGCGGCCATGTCTGGTCCACATTAACCGCGATATTCGAGTGTTCACTGTATATGTTTTTTTTTCCCTCTATGCCCACTGAAAGCCTGTTATGTTGTCTTTTTAGGTTATATAGTTATCTGAAAAAGTGCTATGTTAACAGATGCCTATTCAGCTTGTTGCTCTCAATTTTACTATTGTCACTTTAACGCAGTTACTTATTTTCTGTTGCAACTCCAGGAAGAATCAAGTTTTGTTCACAGTTCGTGGCCGCCACTGTAAATAGTATAACTTTTGTTTAAAATTCCTAGTACATCTCTGAATAAGATTGTATCCTTATTACAATAAAATAAGAAAAAGGTGTATTGAACAACAATTAAAAATATAAATTAAACATTTTGAAAATTTTACATTTTTTTCTGTAACAAGAGACTTCATTTGCATCAATTCTTTTTGGTTTTTATGTTTGTTAATGATGTTATACTGTTTATTGTTTATACCTCAGATAAGCAAAAGAAAATGAGATGAGATATATTCGGCATGTTTTCACAAAAAAAAGTAAAGCAGTTTCATCTGCAAATTTGATGATAGGATTGGTTGGATGGGATGGGAAATATAGTCGTGTAAATCGGCACACATTGCTGAGAGAAATTAGTGCTGAGTGTCAATGAGGAGGGTGCTGTTAAAAAAGGGGGGTCTGCAGTCTTATCCTTTTAACATTGTTTTAGAGAAAAGTTCAATTAAAATGGATATCTGAAAGAAAAAAAGCATGAGGACAATGTTTAGTTCACACTGTTATTTATATGCTGTTGAATGAAAAATGAAACATGTTTTCACCGGTGTACTGATTACCTCTAAAAGGGCATATATACCTCTAATTATTATTATTATTATCGTTTTCATAATGTTCATCATTTTTATCATTATTATTTATATTATACTATTTAGATCAGGGGTCTCAAACTCAATTTACCTGGGGGCCGCTAGAGGCCGAGACTGGGCCGCATCAGGATTGCCACAAGAAAAGTGCTGATAAAACATTCCAACGTTATCAAATATCTTTATTTTTTAACAAAAAATAATGAATTAAATAAATTAACTTAAAGATGAATAAAAAAATAATAATAATAATGAGCATACAGTAGATATACACTGGCTGGCTAAGTAGAGAAAACTAATAATTTTTATTCTGTTTCAAATGCCTGTATTAACAGCTCTTTAACCTTTAACTTTCTGAACTTGAATGGAACATTGAACATGAAATATTCTGAACACGGCTTCTCTTGCCTACTTCTTGCTGCTAGAGACCTGGCAGAGCTTCTTCTCACATAGCTGAGTCACATTTGGCTTGAGGGAGGAACCAAGTGGAGACCCTCAGTAGAGCTTGAATATGCTCATCAGTAAGTCTGGACCTGTACTTGGACTTATTGAAGTTCAAGGTGGAGAAGAGCTTCTCACACAAGTATGTGCTCCCAACATGGTCCGCTTGAACATTCGGGAAAGTTCAGGGAAGCTGGGGGTCAACTCTCTCAAAAATTGCCCAAGCTTGTCTGCTTCTCCACTCACCTCTGAACTTGCCTTTGAGTGCAGAGTTGCACTGCAGGTCAATGAGCTCCATTTGAAGCTCAGGAGGGGCATCTTGCACATCAAAGGAGAAGGGGTCCGCAAAAATTTGAAATGTGGCTTTGTGTCTTGAAATCTGCAAATCTGTGATCAAATTCCTCCTGTAGCTTCGAAATGACCTCAACATACTTCTCACCACTGAATGCTGTGCCTGCATCCACGAGAGCCCTGCATGCTGGGAAATGGCAAAGGTTTGTCTGAGAGAGCTGGGCTTTCCATAACACAAGTTTAGTGCAGAATGCTCTCACGTTGTCATAGGCAGCACTGACAAGTTGCCCCTGGCCTTGTAGCTTCTTGTTCAGTACATTAAGCTCATGTGTGATATCAACAAGAAAAGCCAAGTCCATGAGCCATTTGGGATCACTTAGCACAGGAACAGCAACCCCGTCTATCTCCATGAAGTCTTTTACTTCTGCTCTCAACTCAAAAAATCTCTTCAACACGTTTCCTCTGCTGAGCCAACTTTTTTTGAGCAAGTGCTACCAGTCCATTCTCCCTCCCTGTCATTGATGGGGCTCCATCGGTTGTTATTCCAACAAAGCTCTTCCATGGCAAACCGGCATTCTCAATGGCATCACACAGCTGGTGAAATATTTCCTTAGCGGTGGTCTGGCCATGCATGGAATTGCTGTGAGCAACTCCTCCATTACTTCAAAATTGTCATCAACACCACAGACATATATTGCGAGCTGGGCAGTGTCTGTGATGTTTGTGGTCTCATCAAGAGCCACTGAATATACACTGAAACATTGTGCTTTCTCACACATTTGATCATAAATGTCACTTGACAGGTCAGAAAGGCTGATGTGGTTGAACTGACTTTTCTTTTCTGGACAGACAATATGTGCAGCCTGTAATATGCACTTTTTGATAAATTCACCTTCTGTGAATGGCTTTCCTGCTTTAGCAATCAACTGACAAACGGCGTAGCTAGCTTCAACTGCTGCATTACTGTCTTTGGTAGCCTTCTTGAAGAAATCCTGTTGCCTCAGAAGACGTGTTTTAAGACTGGCAATCTGGTTGGCTCTCTCATCTCCCTGGTATTTTCCGTACTCCTCAGCATGTCTCGTAGTATAATGACGTTTCAAATTGTATTCCTTGTGCACCGCAACTTTTACAGTGCAAATGAGGCACGTCGGGGTGCCCCTGTGTTCAACAAAGAAATATTGCACTCCCCACTTTTCTTGAAACTGTCTGTGCTCATCACCGACCTTTCTCTTCACGCCAGGCTTTGAAAGAGACATCTCTGGGGCTCTGTAATATGTGTTTCCACTTGGAATGAGTCTCGAGTTGAACTTAACTCATTCATTTCTATGCTGAGAGCAGCGGAGGAGTGTGCGCGCCGAGCGGAGTGATCGGCTTCACGTCTTCTCCTCCGCCCAGCTGATTGGAGGAATGATTGAGTGAGTGAGCGAGGCACTGGACAGCCCGGCCGATGTCCCGCCCTCCAGAGCCGTATACCTCACCGTGATTGGTTCATTCAGCTCCGAACACAACAAGTGTCATTCATATCAATCTTGCGGGCCGCACGAACATTAATCTTTCATATTAAGACGGGGGCCGCAAATTATCATCCCGAGGGCCGCAGTTGGCCCGCGGGCCGCGAGTTTGAGACCCCTGATTTAGATCATGCATACCTCCAAAAACAAATTTTAATTTGTGATCTTTGGTTATTTTTATACATTCATGGTATTGTTTAATTTATTCATTTATTTATTAAAATAATTTGCTATAGTTTTCTATACAGGCAGTCCTAAGGTTATGATGTCCTTGACCTATGATGTTTTGACCTCATGACGCCCATGCATCATCCGTCATTTCGTCCCCAGTGCCATAGTTTCTTCCTAGCTAGTTCACAGTGCTTGTCTGTGGATGTGTGCCGGGAGTGTCTTTGCTATTTTTGCTATCCTTTTATCACAGTATCAATATGGTTAAAGAATTATGCTGCGATGAGCCCAGAGTTAAACCGTTGCATTAAAATATTTTGCTTGTTGCCAAAAGAAGTTTTGTGTAGACAAAGACTACATCGCTAATAGCCAAAATCTGCGAAACTTGCAGTTCACATGTCGTGAAAATAACGAGAGCAATGTAACAAATCGGGTTGCATCTATGGTTCAGGTGGCAATGTTGATTTCTTGAGTTTGTGTTTTCTAGGCTATCCTTAAACACACAGAGGGTCAGGCTGGAGTGAAATTGGGAAGGGTGGCCATATGGAGAAGTTTTGAAAACAATGGCTGGGAGAATTGTACTTAGAAAAACATACTTTTTTAATAGAATGAAGTATAATTTCACATTCACTCAGTGGATGGCAGTCGTGCACTGACAGAAAAGTTGGTGCAGGTAGGACAAACTCGAACAAGAACAAACAATATTGCAGAATTAGCTATACCTACTGACCAACTTTTCCTTCAGGGGTCGCCACAGTAAAACACTATGCAAATGTTTGACAGGGATGGAAAGAAAGGTGGATAGCAACACAGATAGTGAGTGAAATATAAGTCACCTGAAAGCCAAAAGGAGGATTTAAGATGAACCGTATGTAGCACTTGGATTTACTGTTATTTTGGTCAGAGATGACTAACGACTGGGCTGTTTGCTATGCCTAAAGGGGCCGGCAGTGGACAGTAGGAAGCCAAATACATTTGCACGTCATTTAGAGACATTACACCCCAATCACACTAATAAACTGCTGTGGTTGGCCTCATCTCAGATTGGGAGGAAGTTGGGAAAATTTCTGAGCTCTGAGAACAATCTGACACTGAATGTCCGAAAAACAAAATAACTTACGATACACATCAGGAAGCACAGATGTGATCACATGACCGCCGTGTACGTTTTGTCCTCCAATATGTGAATTTTTTCTTCTTCTAGACACTTGTGAGGGTAAGCGGTGCAGATACTGAATGAAGTTTTTCCTGCCTAACTGATGGCCTATATGGCCCTCAAAAGGAAACTTAAAATTATAATGTAGTGACAAGGAATTTTTTTCATTCATCTTCCGTACTGCGCATCCGCGTAAGGGTTGCTGGAGCCTCTGCCATCTGACTTCGGGTGGAAGGCAGACTACACCCTAGACTGGTTGCCAATCAGTTGTAGGGCACACAGAGAGACAGGCGACCACTCACTCTCACAATCAGACTTCCACCGAGTGGGAATCGAACCCAGACTGCCCACATCAAAGTCAAGCGGAAGAACCAAGGAGCTTTTTTGAATTCCTGAAATAGTTTTCAATGACGAGAAAATTTTAGTTTTTAATGACCCTGATTATTCAAGTACTTTTGTCACTCCTACTAATGAGAGGAAAAAGTCACTTCTCGGCAAATGTCAATTTCAAATATTTCCTTTTCTCCCCCTTTTCTCTTAGACTGAAGATAGAGAGCGAGAATTTGCCATGGCTGCAGCGAGCGTTGGAGACAGTGTGGGTATAGCTTTGGCTGGAGTCACTGGTTTCCCTGTCCACAGATACTTCTGTTCACTATGATTCAGCTACAGTTCAGTTAATATTCATAAATAGCATCAATCATTCAAATATCCAAGCAGTTATTGAGCTGTACACTCTAATATGTTTTCAATGCTGCAATAAATTTGAACACTAAATTGTGCTTTGGTATGGGTGTTGGCGCAAATAATTGTTTGTCTCCTTGTGCCCGATCATTGCCTGGCAACCAATTCAGGGTGTCCCCTTGCTAATGCCCAAAGTTGATCAGGATAGTCTCTGGCACCCCAGTAACCCTTGTGAGGATTAGTGGAATGGCAAATGAATGAATGAAATAAACAAGTCCTCTAAATGGGGTTATACGCACTCATTGATCTTGACTCTTGTTTATATGATTATGTTAATCCAGGGGTCGGGAACCTTTTGAATGGAGAGAGCCATAGCCATAAGCAATTCATATTTTTAAATGTAATTCCCTGGAGATCCATATGCAGCATATAAAAGTAAAAATAGATGTGCTTTTTGTCATTTCAAAACTTATAAATTATCTAAATTCTTTTAATAACATTTGCTCCGCTGTTGCTAAACAATGAGTATATGCGGCACGCACAAGGGAGTCTAATGAAAAGAAAAATTAGGACTAAAGCAGCGCTAGAGTTAATGTCAGGACTATTTAAATTGTTACGTGCCAATGCTAAGGTCCCATTGGTTGATGCAGTGGCGCTAGAGTTAGAGTTCGCCCCACTTTGATGTGGCAACGCAAGGGTAGTGGAGCTCGAGAAAGGGTCATGAACGCAGTGATGAGCCAACGTGAGGCTCTTATTGGTGCGTTTGGGACTCAGCTCCGTCACCAGCGGGTTTCACATTTTAGCTTACAAGTTAGCGGAGAGCCAAATGCACCCATCAAAAGAGACATGCCTGGCTTGCGAGCCCTAGGTTCCCAACCCCTGTGTTATTCCATAACTTCTTAATATACATCTTCAAAAAAGTGTAAAATGAAGTCATGTAGTATTTACATTGTACAGGGTGTCAAAAGAGATTTTTTTAAATAATCCAATAAAACTAAGACTGATGAAAGAAACATTTTATACATAAATGAAACCTTTAAAACATGCCATTTAAGAACCACAATGGAATTTTCATTTGTTTAGAATTACGTCATTCCGATGTCATTTTCCTGTACGAATGCATTCTTAAAATCTCCTGTTGAAATTCGCCATTGATCGCTGCAACATTTCTCAACTGGTGAATTTCATCCTGAATTCACCGTAAGAGTATTTACTTGCTCAAGCTCACTGTTTTGCATGCCAGTAAAAATTCCCATTTTGTTATTGGTTGTGATTTTTTTTAATTAATCTGCTATGATAGCTGTAGATAGTATTTTTTTAAAAAGTGTTCGATTTTATTTTGTTCAGAAGCCTGGTACTGCCACTACAATGCCTAGACCAGGGGTAGGGAACCTATGGCTCGGGAGCCATATGTGGCTCTTTTGATGGGTGTATATGGCTCTCTGCTAACCTGTGTGGTAAAATATGGGAACCGCTGGTGAGAAACCACCTAAGTCCCGAACGCACCAATGGGAGCGTCACACTGTGGCGCCGACACTATCTCTAGCGCCTTTTTAATCATAATTTTTCTTCATTATACTCTTCTGCATGCATACTCTCATTGATACTCATTGATTAGCAACAGTGAAAACATGTTCTTAAAGAATTCAGAGACTTTTTTTTACTTTCAAAGTGGTGAAATGATTAATAAATGCACACATTTTCATGTATTTTTACTTTTAAATTCTGAGTATGGCTCTCAAGAATAATGTTTGAAAATATGAATTGTTTATGGCTCTCTTCGTCAAAAAGGTTCCCGACCCCTGGCCTAGACTGTCTGTTCATGAATCATTTTGATAGCGATATATAGGGATGCACCAAAATGAAAAATCTTGATTGTGGATGATGGTCAACTGTTTTGGGATGTTGTAAACCATACAATAATTTATGACTACATACATTCTTTTACTGTATTTACTCGCATATGAGCTGCCCACGCGTATAAGCCGCACGCTTAAAATTGTTGAATTTTACCATATCTCATGTATAAGCCGCCCCTGATTTCCAAGTTTCACCTCCATATTCATGGTTTTAATAGGGAGTACAAATGTGTTACTTTGAAGGGAAAATCATCACACGTGGTGTTTCTGAGCTACTGTATGAATCAAAAGCACATTATTAGGGTCAATATGATAAGGAAGTTAATATACCTCTCTTTGTAAATGCAAAATATCAAATTATTCAATTGGAAAAAAAAGAAACAAGTCAATCTTGATGAGAACCGATGCTCTCTAATTACAGAAATTACAATTTTCTTACCATAAGTTTAATATGTTGTGGCAGCCATATTGCTTCCAATGTCAAAGATCTCAATTATTTCTGATTCATATTACTCCAATAGTTGTCACTTTCGAACAAGAAATAAAACGAGAAAAAAAATCAAAGTGGAATTTTGTTTTATTACAAAATCAAGGTTACTTGTATCTGGCCAGTCAGAGCACGTTTAGACAGCAGCGCCCTAGGTAATATGGCCGCGCCGGGACCAATGTTCCCTCTAATTTTTTGTTTGTCTGGGCAGAAAGACAACCTCCCTGAGCACACTGAGTACCAGTGTGAGCAACATCATCATTGCTCGCTATGGGTACACACCAGTATCACACCTGCCATAAGCAGGTGCATGTCTACTACACAAATGATTTAGTAATAATAAAATGTAATGATTAACATCTATGAATGGGCGGCCCGGCGGATGAGTGCTTCGCGCGTCAGCCTCACAGCTCTGGGGTCCTGGGTTCAAATCCAGGTCGGTCCACCTGTGTTGAATTTGCATATTCTCCCTGGGCCTGCGTGGGTTTTCTCTGAGTACTCTGTTTTCCTCCCACATCCCAAAAAGATGCATTGTAGGCTGATTGGACACTCTAAAATTGCCCCTGGGTATGGGTCTGAGTGTGCATGGCTGTCCGTCTACTTGTGCCCTGCGATCGGCCGGCCACCGATACAGGGTGTCCCCCACTCCTGCCCCGAAGTCAGCAGGGATAGGCTCCAGCACCCCCCACGAGTGATAAAGTGGATAAAGCAGTTCAGAAAATGAATGAAAAAATATCTTTGAATAAAACATCTTCATAAATGCCATTAGAATATGCACAAATCCGACTTAAATTTTACCTTATTTTACACATCTGTCCTCACTTCTCATTCTCGTTCAAATGACTTTTCTGCTGAATGTGTCACTTGAGATAGTCAAGTTTCCATTTATATGCAATATTTTTCCATGATTTTGCTTTGATTTATTTAATAAGGGATATCACATATTAATGAACATATTTATATTCATGTTAATGAACATATATATGTAAGATTGTAGCCGAGGGCTAATTTCCATTCATATAGTCCATTGTGTGGGTTGAAGACAAACTATCACACATACTAGACACACACGCAGCAGATTTAGACAGTTTTCACCCGATTTCACCGCTTGTTATTCTATTTGCACAGTAAAGTAAAAAGGAATGTATTAAGAAATATTAAAATGTAATTTAAAAAAAAGACAGAAGGGCTGTAAAACACGAAAAACATAAGAGTGGACAGAGCTACTGCATTGGGGGAAAAAAAGGTTGGATTTTATTTTGTGCACTCCATATGATTGCTGTGCGTGGAGAAGACGAGAGTAGTTTGCTATTGCGCACGCGCGCAGCTTAGAGGGAACATTGGCCGGGACCAAGGTAAGATGGCCGTGCCCCGAGCGAGCGGTGACGGGAACGTGTTTTTTCACGTTTTATGCAAGATACGTGCGTTTTTTTCTTGAATTTGAATCATAGACGTCAAAATATTTTTTTTGCGTTTTATCTGTTTATCTTCTCTCTATTTTGGAAGAGATCAGAAGGGAAATAAAAAAAGTACTGTTTGTCTCTAATCGTTGATGAGACAACAGTAATGCAACACAGCTCGCACTGGTTCTGCGTTAGGTCACGGGCAAAGGTGTTAAGGAGCGATTCGTCAGATTTGAAAATGTTACCAGTGGGAAGTGAGCCGATGACATTGCAGGTCTTATCATTCACTTTTTGGTGGAAAATGAATGTCTGGGTAAAGTTCTGGCACAGTGTTATGACGGTGCAGCGGCCATGTCTTCTGGATTAAATGGGGTGCAGGCTAAAGTTAAGGAGAGAGCACCGTTAGCTTTATTCATACACTGCTATGCACATCGGCTGAATTTAGTACTGACTCGGGGCCTCAAAGCTTAAAGAATGCAAGATATTTTTTGCTCACCTTAATGGCTTTGCTGCATTTTTTTCGAGATCACCTCGACGCACACAGCTGCTGGACGAAATCTGCCAGCGGCGTCTGCCTCGTGTGGCACCAACGTGGCAGTACACATCCAGAGTGGTCAATACAGTATTTGAGAAGAGAGCTGTTCTAAAGGAACTGTTTCATCACATCATGGAACATTATGATGAGTACGACGAGTAGTCTGTGCGGTGTGCTGATGGATTTAAAGCACGTCTGGATGATTTTGAATTTAGTTTTTTGCTACAGTTTTGTCTTGCAAGAGTAAAGGAGTTTTGTGACACAGTTGAACGTGAGAGGAGCCGATATGAGGAAATCTACGAGGCCACCGAACGCAGTGCGGGTGCTCCAAGCGCACGAATGGGTCAAGCGCAAGATTTTTGCGAGCACTACCACCAACTCCACGACAGGATTCTGGACAATATTATTTGCCAGACGCGGACCAGATTTCAAGACCACGAAAGACTGATGTTTCTCTCCCTCCTCGACCCGCAGAAGTTTCGGGAATACCAGAAAACTTTCCCACAGGCAGCCTTCTCCATCTTAACGCAGAGCCACGGAGCACTTTTCGATCGCTAAGAACAGAACTGATTGTAATGTATGCCATGGATGATTTTGCAGGAAAATCTCCCACTGATCTACTTGACTTCCTTCAGCAGAAAAATCTGAGTGAGAGCATGGGCCGGCTGTACACATTAGTGTGTTTGGCAGTGACCATCCCCGTGTCCACTGCTTCTGTCGAACGGACATTTTCAGCCCTAAATAGAATAAAAACTTATCCCAAAAATACAACAGGACAGACTCAACGTTCAGCATTAGCTTTGATGGCGATAGAAAAGAACTTCTTGATGGACTTGAAACGCACAGGCAATCTGTACAACAGAGTAATTGAAATCTTCTTGACGAAAGAAAGGAGGATGGATTTTGTGTATAAATAAAAATATTTTTGGTGAGTAAAATGTGTCTATTTTACACTGAACTTTTAATCTTTGTCATAAGCGTTTCATGATTTCTTGGCATCTAATTTTTCACCCCTTTTATTTATCGCCACTGCTTCTTACCTGTTAGGATTTAAGTTCCTCTTGTTGATAGACATTTTGAGAAATTGATCTAAAGACAACTTTTAAAAATAATACATTTCTAAAATGCACAAGACAAACCTAGTCAAAGTGGGCGATCGCACGACTCAGACTTTTTCAGCATGTTTTTTTTCCACAATGTCGGAAAATTTGTTTCTCCCTTATTTTTTTCTGATTTGTGCTGTTGCAATGGTGGCTGCTTCCTCCTCGTTGAATTCCTCCTGCATTTACTCATGCTCCCTTGAGAGGTCGTTTTGGTGCCCATCGACCAACTTGTCAAAATCTTCATTACTGCCCACAAGCCCCATCGCCTCCCACAGGTCGAGTCACTCAGCCACAGCTTCCTCCAAGAAAAACTTCAAGATGACGAACGATGAACCACGGTGAAGAAACCATAAGGACCTTTACGTCTGGGGTCCTGACGGTGACGACCCTGACGATGAGGGCCTTAACGTTGGCGACCCTGATGGCGGGGGCCCTGACAGTGGCGACCTGACGGTAGCGACTTTGACACCCGGGGTTCTGACCGTGGCAACTCTTGACGGCAGGGGCCCTGACGGCCGGCAATCCATCGTGCTTCCCTGGCGCGGTGGTCTGCGACATCAGCTTCGCCCCTTCAGAGACTGTTCCTCGCGGGCCGGCCAGGATGACCGCCCGATAAGGGTTTTGTTGTGGAGAGTGCGCTTGCCCTCCTCTGGGACCCCTGGAACCTTCCCTTTTTTCCTCCCCTTTTGACTTCATCAGTGATGGGGGTGCTAGTACAGACACTCCTCAACTTACGAACGCAATTGGTTCCGAGCGATTGTTCATAAGTTGAATTTGTTTGTAAGTTGATTTAGTGCTATATTTTGTATTATAATTTATGTTTAAGGCCTATATAAGTATATTGAAGGTTTATATAAGTGCATTTGTATGTTTAAGGCTTGTATAAGTAACACGCATTGGTTTGTACTGAAAAAAAAACATTTAATAAAATGGAGAGAATATGTACAGTACTGTAGAGAGAGAGATAGATTTATGTATTAGAAACTGGCCAAAAGAAGCGACCTAATGACGATTGCACAGTTTTCTTCTTTTTTTCATCATAAATGATGCAGTAGCACTGTATGGCATCATTCAATTGATTTGCAAACTTTGTGCAACGTTCAATATTTGGGTCCTGCTGCTCGATCTTTCTGTTTATAAATGGTACTGAATGTGCAACGCTCACCACTCTCACGCGCATCAAGCTTCGTTATTATTGCCACTCGTTTCAAATGAAATGGCTTGCCTCTTCCTTGCAACTCCCTCAATAGAAGCCTTTAGCTTTTTACCAACCATATTCAATATTGGATGCATGAGATATTTAATGATACAAATGAAAAAGGTTCTTTGCACACTGGAGATACATTCGCGCACTTCCGCATTGCAACGAAGAAGAAGGTAGATGCTGGGTGAGCTGAGCTCTCACAGCGCCAGGCGTCGGTATTAGCGGCGGAAAGAAGTACTACTCCGAAAAAGACGCGAAATACAAAATTTGACTTGCGAACATTTTTGGACTTAAACGCAATTTGCAGACATGTTCGTATGTACCGTTGTTCGTAAGTTGAATGTTCGTAAGTAGGGGAGCGTCTGTATTTAATTGGACATTTTAATATTATTTTCTTGTTATTTTGGCTTTTATTAATATACTAGTACTGTATTCCATGTTTTATCTTTTGTGTTAATGCTTTTTTATTTTGTGTCATCTTCTCTTCCTTTAATATTTTTTTATTTTAAAAAAATGAATAGAAAACACCCTGCTTCGACTTTTAAACTTATCAGAATCAAAGTAAAATTTCCCAGAAGGGAAAGACAGTCTTCATTCCAATCACACTGTAGAACACACCCAGTTCAATAGAAAATAAATAAATAAATAACATTGCTGTCATGTTTTGTTATGGTTTGGTGGTTGGGCGTGTTTCCCTAGTGCAGGGGTAGGGAACCTATGTCTCGAGCCATATGTGGCTCTTTCCATGGGTGCATATGGCTCTCCACTAATCTGAGGTAAAATATGGAAATCACTGGTGAGAGAGCTGTCCCGAATGCACTAATAGGAGCGTCACTGTGGCGTTGACACTACCTCTACCACCACTTTAATCATAATTTTGTTTTTTATTACTCTTCTGCATGCATATCATTGATACTGATTTATTAGCAACATCATAACAATGTTGTCAGAAGAATTCAGACTTTTTTTTACTTTAAAAGTGGTGAAATGACATAAATATTAGGTTAGATTACTAGATTAGAACTTTATTTCATCCCGTATTTGGGAAATTTCCTTGGTTACAGTAGCAGGACAGTAGCCAGCACAGACCAAGCCACGCGATGGGTGGGGTCGAGTCGCAAAGGTCGCAAAACAACAAAGCAAAAAGCACAAAGTACAATGCAATATATGGGAAACCATTCAAAAACATCAAAATGCAATTAAAAAAGATAGAATAGCAGCAAAAACACAAAATGAGTGGGAGCGGATGGAGCTACTGCTACCGGCTGCCACTTGAGTGGCGCCATCATGGTTGCAATTGTTGCATCCCAAACTGCCAAATTGCATTTGTCTTCCAACCCGAGTGTTTGAATATAACCCGCCGAATCTGGCATATACAACTGGTGGAGTGCCACCTGCTACCGTTATCATTTATTTATTCTTTGATTGAATGCATGGACAGGCTTAGTATTAAGATGTTTTCAGAAAAGGAAAGCTGTGGATATCTGCAAATTCTGGTTATATATTTAATCGCCGTTTCAGTCCTGAATTGCCCCAAAATGGATTGATGGTTTTGAGAATAAATGTTATTAAATTTTTCAGGTACCGTATTTTCTCGATTTTAACGCGCACTCGAAAATAACACGCAGGTAATTTTGGGCCAAAAACATCTGGAAAAACGCAGTAATCGAATATAGTGCGCACCTAAAATTTCCCGCTGACGAAAATCAGAAATCTTACCTTTTTTAGTAGTAGGGGGTAGAAAGTAAGTCGGGTGCTAAATATACTGATTGATAGGAATTGGGTGATGGGTATGGTATTAAAGGACAATACTGATGAACGGTGGAGTTATGCGTTTGAATTTTAGGACAATAGATGAAAGGTTATATGGAGGGGGTTTGGTGAGGGGTATTGATTTTTAGGACAATAGATGAAGGGTTCCTTTGGGCAATTGACGTTCTCTTTCTTACAGATGGGTCGTGCCGTTGCATAAACTTATAGCACCAACATGCAGACGATTTGAAGCCGGAATCCTTGTTGGTTTTTTTCATGATTTTCAGGGCGAGGATACGCAGCTCGACTGTGTTGATGGCACACCCTGCAGCTCTTCTCTCAGCAATCGTTTTAAGAAGTTCTTTCTCTAACTCTGGGAACATTGCTTTTCTTCCACGTCCTGATGCTTTTGCTGTTGCTTTTTCTTTCAATAATGAGTCTTTCTTCTTCCTCCAACCACGGATGTTAGCTTCACTAATATCAAATTTTCTTCCAGCTTCTCTGTTGCCCAATTCCTCTGCCACTTTGATGACTTTTCTTTTGAACGCTGCGGTATAACTTGCTCGTTTTGATGCCATGTTGCTTGTACAATGTCCAAAACTGAACTGAGAGAGGGTGAACTGAGACGAGTACGAGGCTAGAGGGGGGCAGTGGTGGTCTCGGCTTTCCGATTTTCGATCGGCTTTACGAGATGACGTAAAACCGAAAATTTATAATTGTACTGAGCGTGGCAGGCTCCGAAAATCAGCCAATCAGCGAGCTGGAATGCAATACAAAATGGACGCTTCCATTTTGCACTACTGACGGTAAGTTCATGGTGTTTTTATGCTGTTACAGGAAAAATATTGGCGTTGACCATTTGTCTCTATCGCCATTCTACTTTCCAGCTTATTAATGCAGGATTGTGATGTTTGTGAGGCTTGACGATCTTTAATATGCGTGTATTTTGAATTCAAAGTTGGAAATTGCACAATGTCCGTGCGTCAAAGTGAGTTTGACAATGCTTTTTTCGATCGAAAATTTGTAATTTATTTTAGTTATTGATTATAACACGCACCCCATCTATTGGAATTAATTATATAGCAAAAATCTGCGTGTTATAATCGAGAAAATACGGTAAATATTTCAGTTAGTCACCATCCTGTCAGTCCACAAGCTTACGTGACCGTACCCATACATTTTGAATAAATAGTACTGAAAGTACAGTATATTCTTAAGATTTTTAATCTGCTATACAATGTGTGAGGGTAATTGATAATGATAATGCCACAGAGACCACATAATTCAAAATATAATGTTTTATTGGAGCAAACACCAACACAAATAAAATATAAAAATGCAGTTCATCAAATATCATCCATATCATTGAACTTAGGGTATTTATTAAATTACATATGTACCCTGAAGATCATTTATGGTTGAATGAAAACTGTGACATTAAAAATATTGCAACACGATTCATAGTAAAACCTAATGCATAAGGTCAAATACAATGCAAATCATATAATCAGCCTTGGTTCCAACAAAGAGTCCCATTGCTCATTTACCTGTGGACACAGAACAAAATGATTACTTAATAACGAACCACTGCACCTTATTTTTGCATAAATTAAATGTCAGCTTTACTGTTAGGCATCCATAAAGACATGCAGAAAGAAAGAGGGAAGCCACCCTTTTGGATTTTCATTTGCAAAGAGGACAGACGTTGAGGGCCACTTGTTGCAATTCTCCAACGGCATTCTAACCACTTATCTTTTGTCCCTTTTGATTACCGTATTTTCCGCACTATAAGGCACACCTAAAAGCCTTTATCAAAAGCTGATTATGGGCCTTATAATCCGGTGTGCCTTATATATGGATCAATGTTGATCCGCAACAGGTCTTGCAACTACAGTAAGCAGCCGGCGACTCCATTTTCCCCCTTGCGCGGTGCATACTGGGATATATAATTCTTTTGTCACTCCACCCACTATGACGGCGCGCACACTAATTCGGTGTTCGCCATCATTCTGGGTGGATTGACAAAAGAACTCCAGCCGCTAAATTGGCGTCAACAGAGCATTCATTCTAGACTGCGAATTATATATTAAATATGGATCAATATTGGGCCGCAACAGGTCTCGCAACGACGCTAAGCAGCCAGAGACCCATTTTCTCCCGTGCGCGGTGAATACTGGGATATATACCGTATTTTCACGACTATAAGGCGCACATAAGTCTTAAATTAACTCCAAAATAGACAGGGCGCCTTATAATCCAGTGCGATTTATATATGGACCAATACTAAAATTGTTATCACGATAAAATAAAATAAATCATTCGATAGGGTACACCATCCTCTACAGCTCTCACAACTATGGCAAGCAGCCCCCGACTCTTACTATTTTCCCGTAGAAAAAGTACTGCGCAGTGACTGCTGGGATATATAGTTCTTTTGTCAATACACCCAATGGATTGTGGCCTGGCGATCGGCATCAACACAGCTTCACAAAGCATGGACGCTAGCTACTATTTGCGAATGGATTGTGGCCTGGCAATCGGCATCAACACAGGGAGACAACAGTTGGAACCTTCACGAGGTGTCTCCCGGGAGGCCGCCCGCCGCGGCCTGCGAATCCAACACAAACACCCAGAGCTGCCACCCAGGAACATGGCGCCCTATGTTTTTCATCCAGCCGGAGATGTCCGCCCTGCCCCACACCTCCGGTTACTCCTCCTAAGGGCAGGCGACGTCGAGGAGAACCTTCCTGCCCGGGATGCTCTAAGAAGATCCGTCGTGACTTCACCCCACTGGTCTGCAACGCTTGCCGACGAAATTTCCACAGGACCTGTAGCGGCCTGACCCGAACCCAGATAAAGAGTCATCAAGGCTTTCTCTGCGGATCCTGTTCCGGAAATGCCGTCGTGCCGTCACTTCCGCGCACAGCCTACGTGGGACCGAAAGAAAAATGCTGTGTCTGCAAAATCTCCTTTTCCCCTACCATCTCCCCCATACCCTGCTCGAACTGCCCCAACAAATCCCACCGCTCTTGCTCTGGACTACCTCGCTCCCAAACTAATGCAAACTGGCTATGCCCGACCTGTTCACCACCCCTGACACAACAATCCTCCACACACCAAACAGCCATAACAATACACCAACCTATAAACACAAACTGCCCCACCTGTAATAACAAATTAATCGTTTCACGCTCTCCCCTGACATGTAGATCCTGCAAACGTGGATTCCACCTCAAATGCGCCCCTGAAACCAGACACGCTTTAACCATACTTCGCAGGAACAATAACTGGTGCTGCCAGAGCTGCCTGAACCTGAAACACTCCCACCCTCAACAACCCACAGAGAGGATTGCCGATCTACCGGAGGCACAGAAAGCCGGTCTCACCATCCTTCAGTGGAACTGTGACTACCTGGCAACCAAGACTACCGAACTGAAAGAGGTGACGGCACGTCTTAAAATTGACATCCTCCTCCTCCAGGAAACAAAACTGGGACTCGAAGACCCGACGCCTCAGCTCGACGGTTATAACGTGATTCGCCCTGACCGTGAGGGCTCAGGCACAAAACAGCGACGAGGCGGGGGTCTCTCCTTGTCTACCTGAAATGTGGCATCCCCTACTCCATCCTTCCAGCGTCCCCATCAGGTCCCCTCGAACTCCAGCATATCCACATTCCCATCGCCCGCAGGCGGCACCTCGATCGCTGACCCCACCACGGCCTAACATCTGCAATGGGAACCCATCGACGAGATGACCTCCGACCACAGACCGATTCTGATTAGGTGGAACCGTGGTCTCCGTGTCGAATGCCAACAAAGAAGAGTACGACCCAACTTCTCGAAAGCTGACTGGAAGAGGTATCGTACCATCCTCATAGATCGCCTACCCTTAATCTCCGCAGCAGCCACAGCCCTGGAAAAACTCTCCCTCTTAGTGCAACACATGAAAGAGGCAGCAGCACTTACAATACCGGTCAAAGTTATCCGCCAGAAGGAGCTCCCATGGTTGACACAGGACCTGAAGGACCTCATCCGCGAAAGGAATAGACTACGTCGAGACCTCCAACAAAATAGGAAAGAATGGATAGCACTCTGTCAACAGATCAAACAAAAAACCACTGAAGCGAAAAGAAACGCATGGCGCTTACACCTCGCCAAGATCGCCGAGACAAAATCTACGGGACAAGCCTGGTCCTTAGTAAAATCCCTCTCAGGCACCAAAACACAACAATCTGGCGAGTCCTTGGTCTACAAGAACAAGGAGTACGTGAGTGACCGAGCCAAGGCAACAGCATTTATCAGGGAATATGCCTCGGTAAGCGGACGCAAGAGTGACAAGCGGAGCAGACGAGCAGTGCGTTCTCTACGTACAGCTACCCGCAGACTGCCTGGCTCACCGCAACAAGTCCTCGAGCTCCCGTTCACCGATACTGAACTGCAGACAGCGCTGTCCCAACTTAAAGCGGGTAAGGCAGCTGGACCCGACGACATAGCCCCGGACCTTCTAAAAAATCTCCTGGCAAACATCCTCCCCGAACTACTCCATATCGTCAACACCAGCTGGCTAGAGGGCTGGTGTCCACAAGCTTGGCGAGTGGCCACCATCATCCCTTTCCTCAAAAAAGGGAAGGCACCAAAAGACGTCGGGAACTACAGACCGATCGCCCTCACCTCTACGCTTAGCAAAACGATGGAAAGGCTCATCGTGAACCGTCTCGCCTGGTGGTTGGAAGATAAACAGCTTCTCAGCCATTGGCAAGCCGGTTTTCGAAAGGGAAGAAGCACGATGGACCAGGCCCTGCGACTGTCGCAGTTCATCTCTGATGGCTTCCAGTCGACTCAACGACAACGCACGCTTGCAACTTTCTTTGACTTCAGCAAGGCATTCGACCAGGTATGGAGAACAGGTCTCTTACAAAAAATGGCAGACCTGGGGGTCCCCTACCGCTTCATCAGATGGATCGCCAACTGGCTCACAAATCGCACAGCCAGGGTCAGGATCAACAATACCGTCAGCAGGAGCAGAACCTTCAAAGAAGGGCTGCCCCAAGGCTCGGTCCTGTCGCCCCTCTTATTCATCATCTACATTAATGACCTCCTCGACAAGTTCAACGATTCCACCCTGGTCAGCGCCTATGCAGACGATCTGGCTCTTGCTTGTCGGGGTAGGAACAAAGAGGAGGTGGAAAGCAGACTTCAAATGGAGGTTGAAAAAGTCTGGAGGTGGAGTTCGAGGCACACCTAAACCTTAACACCACAAAGTGTGAGGTGTCATTTTTCAGCCTGGACTCAGCTGAGGCCAAATGGCAAGCAAAGATCTCAATAAATGGCGCCGCCCTCAAGCATAAACCCACCCCCACTTTCCTTAGCATATCCTTCGACCGACAACTCACATTTGCGGAGCAAGTGAAAAAAGTCCGCCAAACCATGTCCAAAAGAACGAATCTCCTCCGCAAACTCAGTGGCACATCTTGGGGTTGGCAACCAAACGACCTTAGAACGGTGTATATTGCCACCCAGAGAAGTCTCGCAGATACGCAGCACCAGCATGGGCCCCCTGGCTGGCCCAAACTCACCTCAAATCCCTTGAAACTGCCCAACTGGAAGCAGCCCGCGCCATAACCCACCACCTCAGGTCTACCCCCACTGAAGCAGTCCTACATGAGGCACATCTTACACCCCTCTCATCCCGCCTCAATTTGCAAGCACTTCTTAAAGCTGATGCCTGGAACCAGCTGCCTCCTTCTGATCCCCGACACCGCCTTCTCCATGAAAACGTCAAAATGCGGTTACAAAAGAAGCCAGACTGGCGATCTTCGACCCTTCCCCGTCTTACCACTCTTGAACTCCATACCCCTTGTACATACTCTTCCCACCCCTGCCCACCCTGGCTATTAACCCCCCCCCCCCATCCAAACCGCAGTCTCTAAACACATGCCGACCATCATCCAAAGAGATAAGGCCGAAGAGCTCATCAGAAGCATGGGTGAACCGGACCTACAGATCTTCACAGATGGATCCACCAAAGAAGGCACTGCGGACGGTGGTGCAGGTTTCGTCGTCATTAAGGAGACTGCAATCATCCACCAATGGCATGGTGCCACTGGCGCCCGCAGCAGCTCCTACCACTCTGAAAAAGTGGCACTGACCGAGGCACTCTCCTGGCTGAGGGAAACAGTAGACTGGCAGACATCAATCATCCTCAGTGACTGCAAATCGCTGGTCCAAGCTATGGGAAACCCCCACACGCAAGACCCCGCCATTCGGAGACTTCAGGGTGACATCGCCCTTTTCCCTCTGCCTAAGCGACTACAGCTACTGTGGATCCCGGGCCACTGCAACATGCGGTAACGACCTGGCCGATGCCCTAGCTAAACTTGGCTCGTCAGATGACCAAACCCATACCTCCCCGGACGCAGCCACAAGACGCGCCATCATCCAACGTGAAGATCGCTCCCCCCCCTCTCCCACCCCCGCCTTTTGCAGACCTACACTACGAAAGTCACAGCGGAAGAACTTGCACTATCGAAAGGAGACCGCACAGACCTGATTCGTTTCCGCAGTGGACACCACCCCCTGCTCCGCCGTTGTCTCCACCTTGTGGGGAAATCCGACTCGGATCGCTGCCGCCTGTGCGACGAGGAAACAGAGTCGTCTGAACACCTATGGCTCCGCTGTCCGGCCTTAATGACCGAACGCCTGAACTATTTGCGAATGGATTGTAGCCTGGCGATCGGCATCAACACAGCTTTACGAAGCAACTTTGATGGATTTGTGGGTGATGATGACGTGTAAAATGGCTAAATAAAGTACAACAAAACTCAGTTTTGCTTCCGTTGCCTTTTTAAAAACGTGATTTTAGTGTGTGGGTGTAGCGTGTATGTTTAAGCTGGTGTATGTTTTGCCATGCCTGGCTGGGTCTATAAAAACGGTGCGTCCTGTGTGTGTAAAATACAGAAATAGCACTCGTCATTGACACGTCGAGCACACTAATTTGGTGTTCGCCATCATTTTGGGTGGATTGACAAAAGAACTCCAGCCCCTAGATTGGTGTCAACAGAGCATTCATTCTAGACTGCAAATTATATACAGTTTTGGTCAAAAGTTTACATACACTTGTGAAAAACATAATATCATGGCTCTTTTGAGTTTCCAGTTATTTCTACAACTCTGATTTTTCTCGGATAGAGTGATTGGAACAGATACTTCTGTCACACAAAAAACATTCATGAAGTTTGTTTCTTTTATGACTATTATGGGTGAACAGAAAAAAGTGATCAAATCTGCTGGGTCAAAAATATACATACAGCAGCGCTAATTTTTGGTAACATGTCCGTTGGCCATTTTCCCTTCAATTAGGCTCTTTTGGTAGCCATCCACAAACTTCTGGTTGAATCTTTGACCACTTCTCTTGACAGAATAGGTGCAGTTCAGTTAAATTTGATGGCTTTCTGACATGGACTTGTTTATTCAGCATTGTCCACAAGTTCTCAATGGGATTTAAGTCAGGACTTTGGGAAGGCCATTCGAAAACCTTAATTCTAGCCTGATTTAGCCATTCCATTACCACTTTTGATGTGTGTTTGGTGTCATTGTTCTGTTGGAACATCCAACTGCGCCCAATACCCAATCTTTGGGCTGATAACTTTAGGTTATCTTGAAGAATTGCAATGAGCAGTTATTTTGGCTGAATGAAGTCTCATTCTTGTGGCAGTACTTTTGGCTCATAGTCTTTAATCTGATCCTTGTTGAACATGTAACCATCAAACAATGGAAGTTTATTTGAAATGGATTGCCGATGCTTGGGATCATCTGCCAAAGGATCTAATCATCAAGTCGTTCAAGGGATGCAGACTGACCAACGCTCTTGACGGCTTTAAGGATTGCCAGATCCATTGTTTCAGATCAGACGGTCCGATTCAGACTGGTTGGCAACTTGTCTAGCAAGCGCGAGCCAATGCTGGCGACGATGAACGTGAACTGACTCAGACACTCGACGCTAATGCGTAAGGTAATGTGAATGACGAGAACAGTTTCAACAGCGACCTGTCACTTGATTTTCACCAGTGAATTTGTAATTACTTACCAGTAATCGCCTTGTATTTGGGCCTTTTGTTAAATATGTATGGTAACATATACATATTTATTTAACAAAAGGCCTTTCTCTTTTCATCCATAAAATTTACCACATCTTCTCAAAATTCTGACCAGCTAGTCGAAAAATAGAGCGGCACCCTCTAATTCAACGGCACTATGAGGGAAAGTTTGAAAAATAGAACGGCATGCCGTTGAAATAGAGGTTTTACGGTATATACAGTTGTGGTCAAAAGTTTACATACACTTGTGAAGAACATAATGTCATGGCTCTCTTGAGTTTCCAGATATTTCTACAACTCTGATTTTTCTCTGATAGAGTTCTGATAGAGAGATACTTCTTTGTCACAAAAACATTCATGAAGTTTGGTTCTTTTATGACTTTATTATGGGTAAACAGAAAAAAGTGATCAAATCTGCTGGGTCAAAAATATACATACAGCAGCGCTAATATTTGGTAACATGTCCCTTGGCCATTTTCACTTCAATTAGGCGGTTTTGGTAGCCATCCTCAAGCTTCTGGTTGAATCTTTGACCACTCCTCTTGACAGAATTGGTGCAGTTCAGTTTAATTTAATGGCTTTCTGACATGGACTTGTTTCTTCAGCATTGTCCACAAGTTCTCAATGGGGTTTCAGTCAGGACTTTGGGAAGGCCATTCGAAAACCTTAAATCTAGCCTGATTTAGCCATTCCATTGCCACTTTTGATGTGTGTTTGGGGTCATTGTCCTGTTGGAACACCCAACTGCGCCCAAGACCCAATCTTCGGGCTGATGACTTTAGGTCATCCTGAAGAATTTGAAGGTAATCCTCCTTCTTCATTATCCCATTTACGCTCTGTAAAGCACCAGTTCCATTGGTAGCGAAACAGCCCCACAGCATAATAGTACCACCACCGTGCTCGACGGTAGGCATGGTGTACTTGGGGTTAAAGGCCTCACCTTTTCTCCTCCAAACATATTGCTGGGCATTGTGGCCAAACAGCTCGATTTTAGTTTCGTCTGACCACAGAACTTTCCTCCAGAAGGTCTTATCTTTGTCCATGTGATCAGCAGCAAACTTCATTCGAGCCTTAAGGTGCCGCTTTTGGAGCAAGGGCTTTCTTCTTGCACGGCCGCCTCTCAGTCCATGGAGATGCAAACACGCTTGACTCTGGACACTGACACCTGTGTTCCAGCAGCTTCTAATTCTTGGCAGATCTGCTTTTTGGTGATTCTCGGTTGAATCTTCACCCTCCTGACCAATTTTCTCTCAGCAGCAGGTGATAGCTTGCGTTTTCTTCCTGATCGTGGCAGTGACAAAACAGTGCCATGCACTTTATACTTACAAACAATTGTTTGCAGTGTTGCTCTTGAGACCTGCAGCTGCTTTGAAATGGCTCCAAGTGACTTTCCTGACTTGTTCAAGTCAAGGATTCGCTTTTTCAGATCCATGCTAAACTCCTTTGACTTTCCCATTGTAGAGTGTGGGCGTTTGCATCCAATGAGCCCTATTTAAATGGCCTCAGAGAAGTCACCAGCTGTAGTCACTCATAATCTCTCACAAGAAGTTAAGAGGCCATGCTATGAAGCTCATTTCACTGACACAACTTTCTAAGTCACCAAAATTGCTAATTCGTGTTGCTGTATGTATATTTTTGACCCAGCAGATTTCATCACTTTTTCTGTTAACCCATAATAAAGTCATAAAAGAACCAAACTTCAATTTTGCCCGCCTCCACCCTGACTTTCAGATGCAACCTATCGAGCGTTGTTTGCTTTTGTATTCCCTTCAAAATATTCCGAAAATGATGCACACAAATGTCCTCACAATAGGATAACGCACAACCACTTGCCAACGAAAAGTAGTATATACGCCATTCGCACTGACTAACGGGAAAAAACATGCAAAAAAAATTAAACGCTCCGCCCAGTGCTCGTAGAGACATTACACGAGGGAGTTGCGACCAGAAAGACAGTGCCCATGATGTTCTTATGAGTAGCCTCTTGCGTCCGCTGTATGCTCGTATATAAAAATTTGTCTCGTATCTCAAGATAAATGTTTGCCCGAAATTTTACTCGTATCTCAAATTGCTCGTATGTCGGAGCACTCGTATGTCGAGGTACCACTGTATCCCAGTATTCACCGTGCATGGGGTGAAAATGGAGTGTCCAGCTGCTTACCGTAGTTGCGAGACCTGTTGCGGCTCAATATTGATCCATATATAATCACTCCATCAGAGAAAAATCAGAGTTGTAGAAATAACTGGAAACTCAAGAGAGCCATGACATTATGTTCTTCACAAGTGTATGTAAACTTTTGACCACAACTGTATTATATATGGATCAATATTGAGCCGCAACAGGTCTCGCAACTACCGTTCCTGACGCGGAGCTGCGCGAGAGGAACGGCAAGACAGGGGGGAGAAATAAGAGTAGGGAAATCAACATCAACAGACGCAGAGGAAACTCAAATAACAATGTGAACCCAATCCTAACAGAGAGAAATCTCAATATTAAGAGATTAAAATCAAACTATTACGAGGTTAAAATTGAAATATGAAATCATAGATTGTACTATGACAAGATTCAAATCGTAATATTATGAGTTTAAAGCCGTATATATAAGCCGTACCCTCGATTCAGTCATCATTTTTTGTCCGACAAAAGCGGCTTATATGCGAGAAAATATGGTACTTTTGATTGTTGATTATTACAGGAAAAAAATCTAAGGTCAGATTTGGATTCAGAATCCTGAGAATCAGTGTCAATACAAGAAATATGAAAACTGTGTTTTTAGAAATTACCCTGGATCCTCTAGACACAGCGTACTCCACAATCTCTGATCCATCTTGGTTCTGGTACACCAGGTCAAACTTGCCAGGCTCAGAAGGGGCTGGTAAATGTGAACAGAATCAATATTCAATGCAATTTAAAATTAAAGCTTGAAAGGAGCAATATGTAACATTTGTGGCTAAAAATTAAGCAACCAACATATCCTTCCCTCTTCGGCTGCCAGAGAAGTGCTAAACAAGGGCAATGTTCCCTCTAAGCTGCGCGCGTGCGCAATTGCGCACTACTCTCGTCTTCTCTGCGCAGCAGCAATCATATGGCCCACAGTACATAAAATCCCTTTTTTTTTTACCCCTTTACCCATGATGGCGCCGTTTAAGCGGCAGCCAGTGGCAGTAGCTCTGTCCACTCTTATGTTTTTCGTGTTTTACAGCATGTTTTACATGAAAAAATAGAGGGAACATTGAACAAGGGGGAATCAAGCTATTTATCATAAAAATATAGAATTTCAATCAGAAACCACAAATTCAATTTCTGGAGAAATTGGATGGGTAGTGTTGCTGTGCTGGTTGGTATACTTGCACTTGCACTACAGGCACCTGCACCGGTAGTACAAGTACAAGTGCAGTGGTACCTCTAAATACAAAATTAATTTGTTCCTGAAATGGTTTGGTAACTTGGATTTTTTGTAAGTTGAGATATATTTTAAAGAGACGTAACCCCTCCAAGGCAATGGGAGGCCAGCGGAGATAGCCAATGGGAGAGCACGACAATTTCAAAATAAAATAGAGGACTAGTTTGCCATGGGTGACCCTATCAGGGTCACAAGGCCCCAGACAACATAGGTCCTAGGATCATTTGGACACAAACCCCACCACCACGATAAGGTTATGAATCGTCAGCAGGGAATGAGAAGCACTGCTTTAACTAAACCTGGAATATTAAACTTGTTCAAGCTAAAGGCCTGTCAAGTGCCCGCTGATGATTTTGGGGGTGGTGTGTACATTTTGAAATATTCCACCATTATTCATGGAGGGCTCACAATACAATTTGGTAGATATATTCCAGGGATGTATGCCCATCGGTCATGAGAGACAAATTTCTTGTGTGTGTGCGTGACCGGACGTTTGGTCGCCCGACGTTTGGTCGCCAGACGTTTGGTCGCCGGACGTTTGGCGGCCCGACGTTTGGCGGCCCGACGTTTGGCGGCCCGACGTTTGGCGGCCCGACGTTTGGCGGCCCGACGTTTGGTCGCCCGACGTTTGGTCGCCCGGACCCAAACGTGCGGCGACCAAACGTCCGGCGACCAAACGTCCGGCGACCAAACGTCCGGCGACCAAACGTCCGGCGACCAAACGTCCGGCGACCAAACGTCCGGCGACCAAACGTCCGACGACCAAACGTGCGACGACCAAACAAGGTAAAACAACACGGTCTACGTATCAATCAAAGCCAACAATGGCCCTGAGCAGTTTCACTGAGCGGACGTGTGAGTGTATAAGAGTGTGTATGTACATGGGTTGTCCCCTTAGGAAGGGACGTCAGTCAGGGTCTTAACAAGTTCTCCAACAAAACACAATAAAAGTACGGGAAATTTGGAGCTTTTCTTTAGCCTAATAATTAATAGGACATTAAGTATGACAAAATAATAATTCGCAGTTTGTATTTAGGGAATTTGAGCAACAATTTTAAATAGTAATTATCAATAACCTTCCGGGCGACCAAACGTCCGGCGACCAACAGTCCGGCGACCAAACGTCCGAGTACCGTGTGTGTGTATGAGGGGTGCTTAATTAATTGCGAACCTTTCATTGCCTGTAGTTGAAGAGTTCGCCATTAGTTTACTTGTTTAAAAGCCTACATACTGTGGTAACAAAATTGAGCTTGTTTTGTTTTTTTCTTTTAATTAACTCGTCATCACATTTGACATATTGTTGTCTTTAGGTCATAATTCTGATTTACAAGGTATAATTTTCTTCCGTGGACAGTTATTTCTAGCAAAGCAAGATGAAAATGTCTTAGTATTGACAGGCAGGGGTAATACAGGAGTTCAGAGAATGAGCCAGTAAATGCACTTAGATCTGTTTACTCTGATCCTTTCATATAGTTGTTTAAATTACAAATGGAACATCTTATATAAATGATTTGCGTCGAGTGATGCGTGCACACAAATGACATCTTGTTGCAGTGTTAATCAAGGTACAGTAATACCTCGATTATCGCAGTTGATGCACGAATGGATAGAGAGCGTTTAGGCGCCATGACGAGTGCTGAAGAAATGCAGAGAGGAATTGGCCAAACGCGTCCGAGAAATCCCGTGGGTGCTGGCCAATCGGCATCTGTGACGTCACGAGGGTGCTGGCTAATCGGCATCCATGACGTCACGAGGGTGCTCACATACGGCTTGAATCTTGGCTGACTGAAACGTTCCGAGGTAGTGAGTGACGCATCCGTTGGATTTTTTATTTATTTATTTATTTTTTACATTAAAAACAAAATAAAATTGATTGAATATTTTTTTGACCCGCAGAGGAGTTAATCAGCAATAACCGGAGCGCGAAGTAGCAAGGTTTTAGTGTAAATCTGACCACATGTAGGTATAGCTTGAAAACAGATTTTGGAAATTTGAAAGATTCTGTGCAGACTCGAAAGTCTTTCAAAGTAACCTGACACCTACTCTCCTTATCAACTGCCCCATGATGAAACTGGCTGCACTGTGGCACCTGCCTTACTCAGTTTATTCAGGCCTTTCTCAACATGGCTTTTGATGAAAATCAGATGAATGCAACCTGAGGATTGATACTGAACTTGCATGAGCTGTGAATGAGATTTATATCGGCAGACACAATGTCTGAGGCCAAACGCCTCACAGAGGGAAAAATATTGGATACAGTATGGATCATATTTAGGCAACCAGGCTGTTATTTTATTAATTTGCGCATATGAATCTTACCTTGTGTAGCAGAAAGCAGTTCCAGCTCAATCTGCTTCGTTATTGAGTCAAAGCTCACAATTATAGCCTCCTAAAATGCATAGCAACATTTGACTTAATAGAAACTTCACAAGGTTATCACAAAGGGTTGCTCTATTTTCAATTTGCAAAAAAATTACAAACCTTGTAAGATGATACCTCGGGTGTATAATTCTCAGTAAGCTCCAATTGCTGGGAATTAAACAAAACAAATGTTTGTGACCAAAACCACACTATAGAAGCCCAAGTATTTGTTAAAACTTTGTAAAAATAAAAAATACAAAATAATAATCGCAGGGAACACTTACTAGATGGACAACCATACACACTCACACCCATACATTTAGAGCAGGGGTCTCAAACTTGCGGCCCGCGGGCCAACTGCGGCCCGCGGGACGATAATTTGCGGCCCCCGTCTTAATATGAAATATCGATTTTTTTTTTTTTTTTTTAAATTTTTTTTTTTTTTTTTTTTTTTTTTTTTTTTTTACCCCTTTCCCCATGATGGCGCCGTTTAAGTGGCAGCCAGTGGCAGTAGCTCTGTCCACTCATGTTTTTCTTGTTTTACAGCATGTTTTACATGAAAAATTAGAGGGAACATTGACATGCACCTGCTTGTGGCAGGTGTGATACTGGTGTGCCGATAGCGAGCAATGATGATGTCGTGACCGGATGATTCGCCTAAAGACGTTTCGCCGACGGACGTTTGACAGACGGACAGGTCGTACTAGTATTTGTTAGTTTAATGATTAAATACAAATACTAGTATTTGTATTTAATCATTAAACGCTGTTTTCAGCTGGATTTGACCGAATTTGAGAGCATTTTGAGCCGTTTGGCGAATGGACGTCTATAGACGTTTTTTTGCCTCCATCGCGATATCATCCAGTATTTGTATTTAATCATTAAATGCTGTTTTAGGATGGATTTGACCCGATTGCTGTCATTTTACGGCTCGGTTCTGCTACATCTGCCTGCCCAAGAGTGCTTATTCCCGGACTGCCATTGATGGTAGACGAACATTGATTTTTACTATAATTTGGAAAACACCGGCGGCGGGCCGGATTAAAAATCCTAACGGGCCGTATATGGCCCGCGGGCCGAGGTTGAAAAACTTGTACACACACGATCCGGCGGGGCGAGCGTTCGAATCCCGTTTCGGCGAAACCTCCGTTCGGCCGAATGAACGTTCGGTGGAACGTCCATTCGGCGACCTGCCCGTCTGTCAAACGTCCGTCGGCGAAACGTCTTTAAGCGAATCATCCGAGTACCGATGATGTCGCTCACATTGGTACTCAGTGCGCTCAGGGAGGTTGTCTTTCTGCTCAGACCAACAAAAAATTAGAGGGAACTTTGGTTCGGAGCTGAATGAACCAATCACGGTGAGGTATACGGCTGTCCAGTGCCTCGCTCACTCACTCATTCATTCCTCCAATCAGCTGGGCGGAGGAGAAGCCGTGAGGCCGATCACTCCGCTCGGCGCGCACACTCCTCCGCTGCTCTCAGCATAGAACTGAATGAGGCGCTATGATCCGTGATCCAGCCTGTGTCAGTGTCTGTAGCCATCTCCGCGATTGAAACGGAGAGCGAAAGTGCACATGCGCCACAAACCCGCGCGACTGAATGTGAAAGATCAACCCGAGACTCATTCCAAGTGGAAAAACATATTACAGAGCCCCAGAGATGTCTCTATCAAAGCCTGCCGTGAAGAGAAAGGTCGGTGATGAGCACAGACAGTTTCAAGAAAAGTGGGGAGTGCAATATTTCTTTGTTGAACACAGGGGCACCCCGACGTGTCTCATTTACACTGAAAAAGTTGCGGTGCACAAGGAATACAATTTGAAACGTAATTGTACTATGAGACATGCTGAGGAGTACGAAAAATACCAGGGAGATGAGAGAGCCAACCAGGTTGCCAGTCTTAAAACACGTCTTCTGAGGCAACAGGATCTCTTCAAGAAGGCTACCAAAGACAGTAATGCAGCAGTCAAAGCTAGCTACGCCGTTTGTGAGTTGATTGATCCTGTGCTAAGTGATCCCAAATGGCTCATGGACTTGGCTTTTCTTGTTGATATCACACATGAGCTTAATGTACTGAACAAGAAGCTACAAGGCCAGGGGCAACTTGTCAGTGCTGCCTATGACAACGTGAGAGCATTCTGCACTAAACTTGTGTTATGGAAAGCCCAGCTCTCTCAGACAAACCTTTGCCATTTCCCAGCATGCAAGGCTCTCGTGGATGCAGGCACACCATTCAGTGGTGAGAAGTATGTTGAGGCCATTTCGAAGCTACAGGAGGAATTTGATCACAGATTTGCAGACTTCAAGACACACAAAGCCACATTTCAAATTTTTGCGGACCCCTTCTCCTTTAATGTGCAAGATGCCCCTCCTGAGCTTCAAATGGAGCTCATTGACCTGCAGTGCAACTCTGCACTCAAAGCCAAGTTCAGGGAGGTGAGTGGAGAAGCAGACAAGCTTGGGCAATTTTTGAGAGTTGACCCCCAGCTTCCCTGAACTTTCCCGAAGGTTCAAGCGGACCATGTGCCTTTTTGGGAGCACATACTTGTGTGAGAAGCTCTTCTCCACCTTGAACTTCAATAAGTCCAAGTACAGGTCCAGACTTACTGATGAGCATCTTCAAGCTCTACTGAGGGTCTCCACTGCTTCCTCCCTCAAGCCAAATGTGACTATGTGAGAAGAAGCGCTGCCAGGTCTCTAGCAGCAAGGAGTAGGCAAAAGAAGCTGTGTTCAGAATATTTCATGTTCAATGTTCCATTCAAGTTCAGAAAGTTAAAGGTTAAAGAGCTGTTAATACAGACATTTGAAACGGAATAAAAATAATTCATTTTCTCTACTTAGCCAGCCAGTGTATATCTACTGTATGCTCATTAGTATTATTTGGTTTTATATTACTGATTGATTTATTTTTTATTCATCTTTAAGTTAATTTATTTAATTCATTATTTTTTGTTAAAAAATAAAGATATTTGATAACGTTGGAAAGTTTTATCAGTGCTTTTCTTGTGGAAATCCTGATGCGGCCCAGTCTCACCCGGACTCGGCCTCTAGCGGCCCCCAGGTAAATTGAGTTCGAGACCCCTGATTTAGAGTGTGGAACCAGCTTACCCTGCATGTTTTGGGGATGTGAGCAGAAACCAGAGTACCTGGAGAAAAACCATGCAAGCCCGGGGAGAACACGCAAACACCAAACAGTGAGGACCCACATGGGACCGTACATTTGTTCCTATAACTGTGAGGCCAATTAAGCACATGACCGCCAGGCCGGCCTCCACACAATTTTTTTGACTAAATTAAATGTTGTGTTAAAATTTACAGTCCTGTAACAGAATTGCGATCACTTTGATCAAGGGCATCCCAGCAACAAGAATCTTGTTTGAAAATTTCACAGATTGTTACAGTAATGCCTCGAATGTCGCGTGTCGGCAAGAAATGAAACCAATCAGTCAGGGTCATACAAAATTTTAAATTTAGTGTAAACACAAGGCGCACACCGACTGATGGGCGCAGCGTCAATTTTAGACAAAATACTAGACTTTTAAGTGTGCCCGATAGGCGTGAAAATATGGTACTTCTCAAAAAGAACGACAACTGACATTGATCCGTTTTTGCTCAAGGTAAAACAATCAATGTAGTCCAAGAGTTTAAATACCTAGAAATCACTCTTGATTCACAACCAACTTTGGGTTCATTAGAAACAATCTAACACCTGATTCAGCAAAACTGTATTTTGACAGAATGATCAGATCACACGTTTTACTCCCCAACAAGTTGACCATAAGTCTGCAAGACAACAGTAAATTTGAAACCGTTTATAAGCAAGCTCTGAAAGTTTTGAACAGAAAACCAAAAACATACCATCACTGTCAGATAATAAAAACATTTTTTTAAATGCCTCAACTGGAACAATTGTGCTATTCATGCAGATGCCATCTTGGTTTATAAAGCTCCTACTCCATTGCAAGCATTGGTAAAACAATAATTCAACAGAACAGATGAACATGAGCTGGTTCTAGAGGTGACTGTGTAGTTCCCTTCAGATTGAGTGCATTTAGCCACCACAATTTCCCCACACGGTCCCTTCTAAAGATATTGTAACCCGGTACATGCAGTCCAGCCATCGGTGTATTTACATTTAGCCAGGCCTTGGACAAGCATAAAAAAATCCAGGCTTGAGGCAAGTTGCTTCTGATATTGAAATGACCACCAAGGACTCATTTTTGGCTTATGTTGTGGGTCCCAGAGCACCTTAACTTGGTTAAGGGTGCCATACAGATGAGCAGATATTTGTTTCTTAAATACAACATTCCTTGGGCATAAATCACTCCGGGACTCAACCCACCGCTGGAGGTTCAGCTAGCAGAGGTGGGGGGCTGGCTTGTGGAGGTGGAGGCCCGGCTTTCGGAGGTGGATTTGTGGCTTGCGAAGGTGGAGGCCCGTCTAGCAGACGTGTAGGCCCGTTCACGTATCAAGGACATAGATTATCATAAACTCCAGACATTCTGTGTGCTCATCGCTGTACACTTTTTATATCTTGTCCCAAGCGAAGACAGGGAGTCTAGAATAAATCTGCTGATGTGCCAGCAGTGTTTTCTGTTGTCTTTCTTTAACACAGTGATTTACACAACACCTCGGCCCATGAGATTGGCTGTAGACGGGCTCCAGATTTAGAAAAATTACAAGTACGTTTCTCTTAAGGGCGAGATGAGCCTCAAAAAGATCCACAAAGTCGGAAGTGGGGTTTTCAAATAAAACATCATACATGCGCGTGAACATTCACACATTTTGATGAGTGTGTTTGTACTGTGTCAGATGTGTTTACAAATCCCGAAATGTGTGTTTTGTATCAGATTTGTGAGCATCGAAAGTGTGTACGTTTCGTGTCATACGTGTGTGCATTGAAAATGTTTGTACATTTTGTGCTACGCGAGTGTTCATTATGAGACTGTTCTAGACCAGCATGGGCAAACTACGGCCTGGGGGCCACATGCGGCCCGTTAAACATTTTAATTCGGCCCGCCAAACTTGATAATATTACATTAATAAACGTTATTTTTTTTATTTTCCTTGCAATTGTTTCATTAGATGGCACTGTAGATGCATTGGCTTTGTTGAGGTGAAGCGTGGGCCTATTACCGCATGTACTCACATATAAGCCACCCGCGCGTATAAGCCGCACCCATAAAGTTGCCTTGAAATTTTTGAATTTTACAATTTCTCGCGTCTAAGCCGCCCCCCTGATTCCCAATTTGCACCTCCTTATTCATGGTTTTAATAGGGAGTACAAATGTGTTACTTTGAAGGGGAAATCTTAAGAAAAATCATCACAAGTAGTATTTCTGAGACAGTATAATAAGGAAGTTAATATGCCTGTCTTTGTAAATTGAAAATATCAAATTATTCAAATTTGAAACAAGAAAAAAGGCTATCTTGATGAGAACTGATGCTTTCTAATTACAGAAATTACAATTTTCTTATCTGAAGTTTAAGATGTTGTGGCAGCCAAATTGCTTCTAATGTCAAAATATCTAAATTCTTTCGATGGTTCATATTACTCCAATAGTTGTTATAACCTGAGTAAATAATGCATGCTTACCCGGTAACATTTTCAGGACATTTTAGTAAACAAAACACTTGGTCATTTACAATCAGTGGCGGGAATCAACCAATCGTGACAGTGATTGGAGAAACTGTGGCAAACACTTAATGTTCCGGGGTACATTCTTACTGTGAAACAATCACAGTCTATAACAGTTGTCACTTTCGAACAAGAAATAAAACGAAAAAAAAATCAAGGTGGAATTTTGTTTTATTTCAAAATCAAGGCTACTCGTATCTGGCGGAAAAAAAATGTAGACGGCAGCGCCCCAAACTCCCTAAGATGGCCGTGCCCCGACCTCGCTAAGAAGCCTGCGCCCCGCGACCTCACTAAGACGGCCTGCCCCGAGCGAGCAGTGACGGGAACGTTTTGCGTTTTATGCAATATTTTTTTAATGAATTTCATTTATAGATGTCAAAATAAATTTTGTTTAGCGTTTTATCTGTTTATCTTTTCTCTATTTTGAAATAAATGACTGTCGGCATTCGCTTGCGTCGTCACGTTATGGCGTACGCGTGGGCGCCATTTTGAAGTGACGTTATCGTGTCGAATCATCGTGTCACGGTGCCGTCAAATTGCAGTTTTTTTTGCAAGTCGTGTTTTTATGCGCATATAAGCCGTACCCTCGATTCAGTTATCATTTTTTTGTCCGACAAATGCGGCTTATATGCGAGTAAATACGGTACAGACGCTCCCCTACTTACGAACGAGTTAGGTTCCGAGCGATTGTTCATAAGTTGAATTTGTTTGGAAGTTGATTCAGTGCTATATTTTGTATTATAATTTATGTTTAAGGCCTATATAAGTATAGTGAAGGTTTATATAAGTGCATTTGTATGTTTAAGGCTTGTATAAGTAACACGCATTGGTTTGTACTGAAAAAAACATTTAATAAAATGGAGAGAATATGTACAGTACTGTAGAGAGAGAGAGAGAGAGAGAGAGAGAGAGAGATTTATGTATTAGAAACTGGCCGAAAGAAGCGATCTAACGACGATTGCACAGTTTTCTTCTTTTTTTCATCATAAATGATGCGGTAGCACTGTATGGCATCATTCAATTGATTTGCAAACTTTGTGCAACGTTCAATATTGGGTCCTGCTGCTCGATCTTTCTGTTTATAAATGCTACTGACGGTCGAACGATTCAAGTTGTACGACCGTGCAACGCTCACCACTCTCACGCGCATCAAGCTTCGTTATTATTGCCACTCGTTTCAAATGAAATGGCTTGCCTCTTCCTTGCAACTCCCTCACTAGAAGCATTTCGCTTTTCACCAACCATATTGAATAATGGCTGCATGAGATATTTCATGATAAAAATGAAAAAGGTTCTTTGCGCACTGGAGATACGTCACGCACTTACGCACTGCAACAAACTGGGCAGAGGAAGGTGGATGCTGGGTGAGCTGAGCCCTCACAGTGCCAGGCGTCGGTATTAGCGGCGGAAAGAAGCACTACGCGCAATACAAAATCGAACTTACGAACATTTTCCGACATAAACGCAATTTGCCGACATGTTCGTATGTACCGTTGTTCGTAAGTCGTATGTTCGTAAGTAGGGGAGCGTCTGTACTTCTCGTTTGCTTTTTACCCTCTGACCCTTCTCGGTCCATCAGCCCTTCTGTAAAGATGAGCGGCCCTAAGAAACGGAAAGTGGACAAAGAATTCAAGTGTTTACCTGTTCGGAGTGGGGTCAACTAAATATTTTTTCACTGCACACCGATCACCTGCTGTTTGCCTGTTATGCTAAGAAACTGTTGCAGCTGTTAAAGAGTATATAGTATTGTAGTATAATATTAGCTAACGGTGCTGGCAAGCTGTCAGCAAAAGAAAGAGAAGCTGCTGCTCAGAAGTTGGCAGGTAATTTAAAAGCTCAACAATGTTTTTTTCACCATTCAAGAGTCAAGTCCCAAGGCCAGTTTCATTCAAAATAGCAAAGGCCAGCAAAACACTGTCTAAGGATGGGTTTTTAAAAGAATGTATGGTGGAGACACCAGGTATTTTGTGCCCGGAGACCAAAGACACATTTAAGAAAATTAGGTTACCACGGCGGACAGTGACTCGGTGTGTGGAACTAATAGATGAAGATATCAAGAGCATCGTAAACAAAAAGATGGAGTCATTCACGTTGTATTCTTTAGCGCTGGATGAAAGCAATGATGTCAAAGACACTGCTCAGTTCCTCATTTTTATCCGAGGTATCAACGACACTTTTGAAATAACATAGGAGTTTTTGACAATGGAGTCTCTGAAAGGACAAACAGGGGGAGAGGACTTGTTTGACTGGGTGTCTGCTGTCATCGAAAATGTGAAGCTTACTTGGAGTAAGCTTGTCAATGTCACCACAGATGGTTCCCTGAATATAACAGGGAAAACGTGGGCCTGCTGAGGAGAGTCCAGAATAGAGTGAAAGATGAAAACCCTGACCAAGATGTCATTTTCTTCAACTGCATTATCCACCAGGAATCTCTATGTAAATCGGTATTACAACTGAAAACTTCATACGTGCAACGGAACTTCAGCACCGTCAGTTTATTGCGTTCCTGTCGGAAACTGATGCGGATCACCAGGACCTGCTTTATCACTCCTGTGTGCGCTGGTTGAGTTTGGGCAAAGTGTTTCAACACGTGTGGGAGCTCAAAGAGGAAATTGGCGTGGTTTTGGAGCAACTGGGGAAGGCTGATGAATTTCTTGAGCTCAGCAACGAGAGCTGGATTTGTGATTTTGCATTTGCTACGGACGTATTTTCACACTTGAACAAGCTCAACACGAAACTACAGGGGAAGGATACGTTTGTGCAAGATATGTACACAAACGTGAAAGCCTTCAAATCCAAGATGGCTTTATTCTCTACGCCAATTTTGAACTCATTTTCCTACGCTAGCCACACTGAAAGCTGCCGGAGAAAAAAGTGAAGAAATAAAGTGTTACTGGATGCACTGCACAGATAATTCTGCTGTCGGTTCTCAGAGGACACGCCAACAACTGAAGTGACTTGTCAATTTTGTCGAAATCTGTCACAAGAACCTGAAACTGCTCAGAGGAGCTGCAGCTCGAACTGAACGACCTTCAGTGCGACCCTGTCTTAAAAGAGAAGTTCAACTCTATGAAACTAAATGACTTCTATGCTTCACTCAATAAAGCAGCGTTTCCAAGGCTGCAGCGGACAGCACAGAATATGCTGGCGTTGTTCGACTTGACCTGTGTGTTAACAGACCTTCAGCATCATGAACATCAACAAAGTCAGCCACAGATCCAAGTTAACAGACCAACACCTCAGATCCATTCTGAGAATTGCCACAACAAACCTAAATCCAGACTTTGATGCACTGGCTAAAAAAGGAGACCAACAACACTGTTCCCATTAAAATTGAAAGTGTCTCCGTGATGCACCCATAATCAAAATAAACAGTGTGCGCTGATCAAATATACAGTGGTACCTCGAGATACGAGCTTAATCCGTTCCGGAACTGAGCTTGTATGACGAGATTCTCGTAACTCAAGCGGACGTTTTCCATTGAAATGAATGGAAAACAAATTAATTTGTTCCAGCCCTCTGAAAAAACACCAAAAACAGGATATTGGATTGGAATTTTTTTTATTTCTTCTAATTCGCCATCTATTAACAAAGTAACACATAACTAGTGGTTTAATAGTAATAAAATGTGTTTAATCTAACTAAAATTGGGCAGATTTCACCGACGGGAGACAGACGTTTGGGGGCGTGGGCGGGGGGTTCCTTTTTTTTTCCCACGACAATGCACTCGTAAACGGAACAAACAAATTTAAATTAACTTGGATTAATATATACAGACACTCAAACATACGTTTAATGTAACTTTACACAACACTGAATTCTAATTTTGTTGTAATCTTTTGTTACCTTCGTTTTTCGGGTTGGCGGTTTGCCACGCCTCCGCCCTCACGTTCGCTATCGATGGACTGTTTGCTGTTGTATTGCCTTCAAAATATTCCCAAAATGATGCACACAAATGTCCTCACAATAGGATAACGCACGACCACTTGCCAACGAGAAATAGTCTTTAAGGAACGATCGCGGGACCTTTCCTAAGAAAGAACAACAGGAAATGACATAGCTGAGCTTCCCACGTAGTGATTGTGGGTAATGAAGTTTTATTCTGAGAAAGGTTGCCATTGCCTATGGGTAATGTGTGCAGGAGTATACAGACGCTCCCCTGCTTACGAACATTAAACTTACGAACAACGGTACATACGAACATGTCTGCAAATTGCGTTTAAATCGAAAAATGTTCGTAAGTCCAATTTTGTATTTTTTTTCCGAGTAGTGCTTCTTTCCGCCGCTAATACCGACGCCTGGCGCTGTGAGGGCTCAGCTCACCCAGCATCTACCTTCTTCGTTGCAATGCGGAAGTGCGTGAACGTATCTCCAGTGGGCAAAGAACCTTTTTCATTTGTATCATTAAATATCTCGTGCATTCATTATTGAATATGGTTGGTAAAAAGCGAAATGCTTCTATTGAGGGAGTTGCAAGGAAGAGGCAAGCCATTTCATTTGAAACGAGTGGCAATAATAACAAAGCTTGATGCGCGTGAGTGGTGATTGTTTCACGGGCATACAACTTCAATCGTTCGACCGTCAGTACCATTTATAAACAGAAAGATGGAGCAGCAGGACCCAAATATTGAACGTTGCACAAAGTTTGCAAATCAATTGAATGATGCCATACAGTGCTACCGCATCATTTATGATGAAAAAAAGAAGAAAACTGTGCAATCGTCGTTATATCGCTTCTTTCGGCCAGTTTCTAATACATAAATCTCTCTCTATACAGTACTGTACATATTCTCTCCATTTTATTAAATGTTTTTTTCAGTACAAACCAATGCGTGTTACTTATACAAGCCTTAAACATACAAATGCACTTATATAAACATTCAATATACTTATTTAGGCCTTAAACATAAATTATAATACAAAATATAGCACTGAATCAACTTACAAACAAATTCAACTTATGAACAATCGCTCGGAACCTAACTCGTTCGTAAGTAGGGGAGCGTCTGTACTTCATTACCCAGAAAGCCCTCTTTTTGCATGCGCGTTGTGCGATTCCTGGTCGTATGAGAAACTCATCTGAATTAATTAGTTCCGTGCTCGTAAATATTGTTATACACGAAAGATATGCAAAAAAGACCTGGCTTGGTCGCATCACGAAATTTTGACCGCATAACGGGCGAATTATTCGATCGAAATTTCGCCCGTAAGACGAGCATTTTGTATGACGAGGTACCACTGTAATTCCACTCTAGAGACTGACTTGCTGCCATTGTTTTGTCCTTGCACTGGTCGTCTTTTGGCACCGAGGACATAAATTGAATAGAAGAAGCAGGACAAGTACCTCTGTATCTCCTACCATTTTTGAAAAAAAAGACAGCCAGGAGGAGAGTAATGGTGATATCCTGAAGAACAACAGAACTTTCCATGCTTTAAAATAGAAATGGTTAGAAATTTTAAAAAAGGCACATTTTATTCATTTGATTTTCAGTGTTTTAAGACTCATTCCAAAGTCAGAAATTTTGTTGTAATGCTTATCTTCATTTTCATTTGAAATTAAAGCATACGTTTTCTCCATATCCAAAGATGTGCATTTTTTTCTCCAATGAGGTGGGGTTACCAAAGCAATCTATCCATCTGGTCCGGCCCCTTTGTCAAATATTAGAACCCATTGTGGGCCGTGAATGAAAAAAAAAATGCCCAAACCTGTTCTAGACCCATAGATCAGGGCCTGAGCCCTTCAATGCAAATTCCCTATGGTAATACTAAGGATTATTTGTTTTGATTTTTCATGTAATATTTTGTAACGACACCTTAGTATTCGAACACTTTGCTTTGGTGTAGGTGTTGAGATTGTGTTTTTGCCTCAATAACCTTTCCAATTGAGTTTGAGTTTGATTCATTTAATAAAAGGGAAAATAGATATTAATGAACATATACATGTAAATATGTAAGATTATATCTGAAAGCTAAATTACATCTCTAGGCCCTTGTGCAGGTTGATGTTAAAAATGCAAGATAAATTCAATAAGGCACTAGGATTGAGGACAAAAAAAACAAGACAACAGACTAGAAAGCAGCATTGAAACGATGAGACAAACAAATAGCACAGGTGTAGGCAGTGTTGTCATGAAAGATTTTGTAAACCAAGATGGCATCTACATATTTAACAATATTGTGCCAGTTCTGGCATTTATGTATTGTTAATGTCTGACAGTGATGGTACGTTTTTGGCTTTCTGTCCAATACTTTCAGAGCTTGCTTGCTTATAAACGGTTTTAATTGGTTTTAATGTTCTCTTGCAGGACGATGACTTACTTGTTAGGCATTAAGACCTGTGATATGACCATTGTGTCAAAATACAGTTTTGCTGACTTAGGAGTTAGACTGTTTCTAATGAACCTAAAGTTGGACAAATTAAATTATTTTACTTTTTTTTTTACAAATATTTTCATTATAATACTCAGCTGCATATTATATTATTATTATTATTATTATTATTATTATTATTATATATTATTCTCTTAAATCACGGCACACATCTGCCTGCAATGGCAAGGTTTATCAGCTTAGTAAACATGACTAAGGGGGAGGCGAAACTTTTGTAAAAGGTAAGGGATATGGCGACAGTTGCTGCTGGGTTCCTAGTAATAATTTTTAAAAAACAATCCTACAGATAGAATGCAGAACTCACAGCGCTTGCTGATCGCGGCCATATAACGTTTTCATTCAAGAAAAGAAAAAAAACAAGGTTTACCTTAAATGCAATCTTCTGTCCAACCTGTGGCGGTGCAGCTAGAAGAGGCATTGCACTGTAATCTTGTAAATCACTTTCAGCACTATTCTAAAAATAAAAGAACAGTAAATGTCAGTTTACATAGTGCATTGAGGTTAGTTACCTTTTGGGCACCTGAATCCATCACAGCGGGACTGCTCTGTTTTCATAGAGGACAATTATATTACATTGCATACAAAACCTGAACTCAACAAAGACATTTGTTCCTGAAAGCATGACAGTTGTCAGGAAAAAATTATGGGAAATTTTTCATGGAAAAGTACAGTGCCTTGCAAAAGTATTCGGCCCCCTTGAACTTTTCAACCTTTTGCCACATTTCAGGCTTCAAAAATTAAGATAAAAAACAGGGCTCAACATTAATGACTGCCCGAATGCCAGGGGAAGCTAAGTACTCTTTTCGGGCAGCTAATTACGTTTTGACAGCTGCCCGAAAGGGCAGGTAACATTTTATGTGATGTAAAATAAATTAGGAAAATCACAATCACTTCATCTGTTTTGTTTCCTGCCATGAGCGCAGCAATTTTGTGACACATTCTCGTCTGCTGCGCAGATGGCTGCGCATGGGAACTTTTTCCATTGGTCGTGTGAAATATTTGTCTACATTTTCTTAGTTTTCTTTAAGGGCGCTGCCATTTTGCAACGAATATTAGTTGTTGTTTTTTACGCATGCCAGTGTGCATCAATCATGTTCCGTTTGGGATTTCAAATTTAAAGCATGTGTTTTGTCACATGGTGATCCAGTAAATAAAAAATTATGGTAGGGGGATTGCCACCTCCGGCAGGTAAGATAGATGGGTTACCTAGTCTATGGACAGGTGGCTTAAAAAGTTAATATAGAACCATGTAAAAGTATTTTTTGTCAAGACTCAACACTAAGTGGGACACAATCGAGATGTGGAACGAAATATATTGGATATTTTATACTTTTAAAAAAATAATAAAATAAAAAGTGGGGGTGTGATATTATTCGGCCGCTTTATTTTCAATGCAGCAAACTCACTCCAGAAGTTCAATGAGGATCTCTCAAATCCAATGTTGACTAATGATGATAAATAGAATCCGCCAGTGTACAGTAATCCCTTGAATATCGCAGATAATAGAGAGATGATAATCGAAAAACCGCGAAGTAGGATCACTCCTAGAGCTGGGCGCTATGAAAAAATTGTTATTAGGGTAAAAAAAAAAAGCAGTCAATATCGATAATTATAACATAATACATACAGTGGGGCAAATAAGTATTTAGTCAACCACCAATTGTGCAAGTTCTCCTAGTTGAAAAAATTAGAGAGGCCTGTAATTGTCAACATGGGTAAACCTCAACCATGAGACAGAATGTGGAAAAATAAATGAAAATCACATTGTTTGATTTTTGAAGAATTTATTTTCAAATTAGAGTGGAAAATAAGTATTTGGTCACCTACAAACAAGCAAGATTTCTGGCTGTCAAACAGGTCTAACTTCTTCTAATGAGGTCTAATGAGGTCTCCACTCGTTACCTGTTTTAACTCATTATCGGTATAAAAGACACCTGTCCACAAACTCAGTCTCTCACAGTCCAAACTCCACTATGGCCATGACAAAAGAGCTGTCGAAGGACACCAGAGACAAAATTGTAGACCTGCACCAGGCTGGGAAGACTGACTATGCAATAGGTAAAACGCTTGGTGTAAAGAAATCAACTGTGGGAGCAATTAAAAGAAAATGGAAGACATACAAGACCACTGATAATCTCCCTCGATCTGGGGCTCCATGCAAGATCTCATCCGTGGCGTCAAAATGATAACAAGAATGGTGAGCAAAAATCCCAGAACCACATGGGGGGGACCTAGTGAATGACCTACAGAGAGCTGGGACCACAGTAACAAAGGCAACTATCAGTAACACAATGCGCCGCCATGGACTCAAATCCTGCACTGCCGACGTGTCCCCCTGCTGAAGCCAGTACACATCCAGACCCGTCTACGGTTCGCTAGAGAGCATTTGGATCATTCAGAATACTGAATTGCATCCGAAGAACACCATACCCACTGTGAAGCATGGGGGTGGAAACATCATGCTTTAGGGGCTGTTTTTCTGCAAAGGGACCAGGATAAGTCGTAAGACGAGAATTTTGTATGACGAGCGGTCGTGTGACGAGGTACCACTGTATTCCTAAATAATATTTCAATTGTGGGCCCGGTTCTGATATGTGAAAAGCTCCAGTGTTTGTATTTAATCACTAAATGCTGCTAGGATGTGGATTTTACCCCAGTTTAATTTTTGCCGTTTCGCCATTGACGTCCATCGCTGTCTTTTCCCGAGGAAATCACTCCCCTGGCCTGGTTGTAATGTCTCAAAAGCTCCAGTATTTGTACAGTGCTACCTCGTCATACGACCGCTCGTCATACAATATTCTCGTCTTACGACGGAAATTTCGATCGAATAATTCACCCGTCATGCGATCAAAATTTCGTGATGCGACCAAGTCAGGTGGCCATGGCACTGTCTTTTTGCATATCTTTCGTGTATAACAATATCTACGAGCACCGAAAGAGTTATTAAGACAGGAAACGCACAACGCGCATGCGTGGGAAAAAGACAGGCAATGGCACTCTTTCTCAGAATAAAACTTTACCCACAATCAATACATGGGTAAGCTCAGCTGCTGCAGTTCCTGTTCTTATTATATAATACGAGGAGTATTATATTCCTTCTCGTTCGCTGCTCATAAGAACATCAGGGGCACTGGCTCGCAACTCCCCGCAATAGCATCCCCAGTAGCAACTCTATCATAGGCGCCGTTCAAAGCGTTTGCGACCACAGATGCTACAAGCTAAAAGGGAGCCGCTAGCCAGGCCCCCGATGCTCCCATGAGCAGCGGAGCGATCGCTGATAAAAGACTGCTGCTCATTGGCAAGTGGTCGTGCGTTATCCGAATGTGAGGACATTTGTGTGCATCATTTTCGGAATGTTTTGAAGGGAATAGTACAACAGCAAACAGCCCATCAATAGCGAACGTGAGGGTGGAGTGTTTGTTCCGTTTACGAGTGCGTTGTGTGGAAAAAAAAACGAAGCCCCCCCCACCCCTTTTGTGCGTCTCTCCCGCTCCCCTCGGCGAAATCCGCCCAATTTTAGTTAGGTTAAACACATTTCATTTCTATTAAACCACTAGTTATGTGTTACTTTGTTAATAGATGGGGATTTAGAAGAAATAAAACATTTTTTCCAATCCAATATCCTGTTTTTGGTGTTTTTTCAGAGGGTTGGAACGATTTTTTTTTTCCGATTCATTTCAATGGGAAACGCTCGAGTTCCGAGAACCTCGTCATACGATCTCAGTCTCGGAACGGATTACGATCGTATGTCGAGGTACCACTGTATTCAATCAATAAATGCTGCTAGGAAGTGGATTTTACCTCATTTTAGTGCATTTTTTGTCATTTCACGTATGGACGTATCGACGTTCATCGCTGTCTTTTTACCGGGGAAATGATACTCCGGTCCCGGTTCTGATGTCTAAAAAGCTCCAGTATTTGTATTTAATCAATAAATGCTGTTTCGGCTGGATTTTACCCCATTTTCGGGCAATGTTTGCCCTTACGCCATTGATGTTCATCGCTGTCTTTTCCCGGGAAAATCGCCCCCCTGGCCTGGTTTTAATGTCTGAAAAGCTCCAGTATTTGTATTTAATCATGAACTGCTGCTAGGAAGTGGATTTTACCCAATTTTTGTGCATTGATTTATTGATTATTTTTTATGTGTCGCAGCTCTAGCTGCAGTAGAGGTTTTATAGCCATAAAATAGTTTTTGAGGGTTGGATTGATACGTTGAAGGCGCTACGAGAAAATGCACCGACCGCCACTGTAATCTATACAGTGGTACCTCGACATACGATCGTAATCCGTTCCGAGACTGAGATCGTATGATGAGATTCTCGTAACTCGAGCGGACGTTTCCCATTGAAATAAATGGAAAACAAATTAATTTGTTCCAACTCTGAAAAAACACCAAAAACAGGATATTGGATTGGAAAAAATGTTTATTTTTTTCTAATTTGCCATATATTGACAAAGTAATAAATAACGAGTGGTTTAATAGTAATAAAATGTGTTTAATACAAGTAAAATTAGAAGCATTTCGCCGGGGATATAGACAGCGACATACACACGGAGGTGGGGGAGGTGTTAGGGGAGAATTTATCCACGGCCACGACGCACTCGTGTAAAACATGTTTTATTTATTTATTATTTGCCGTCTATTGACAAAGTAATAAATAACGAGTGGTTTAATAGTAATAAAATGTGTTTAATAGAAGTAAAATTAGACGCATTTCGCGGAGGGGAAAGCAACGACACACACGGAGGCGGGGGGCGGGGGTGTTGGGGGGACTTTATCCACGGCACTCGTAAACGAACAAACAAATTTAAATTCACTTGGATTAATATATACAGACACTCAACGTTTAATGTAACTTCACACAAAACTGAATTCTAATTTTGTTTTAATCTTTTTTACCTTTGTAACGGGTTGAACCCACCCCGACGTTCCGCCGGAGCCTTCAAAACGAACGCATCAAGAGTTGTTTGGAACTTGCCGCTTCCCTGTGTCTGATTACCGAGTGTATATTCCAGATCTTTTCTTTGCAAAACTCTGCCGATCCAATGTTGTTTACCTGGTATGTAAATGTAGACCAAAGTGGGGGGGAAAAACGGGTGCGGAAATGCAAAGTCCGCCCAGTGCTCGTAGATATATTTTATACACGAAAGAGATGGCTTGGTCGCATCACGAAATTTTGATCGCATCTCGGGCAAATTATTCGATCGAAATTTCCGTCGTAAGACGAGAATATTGTATGACGAGCGGTCGTATGACGAGGTATGACTCTATTGAAAAAAAATCTAAATGCGTTAAATAATGTACTCACAGCAAAAATAGTTCCTCTCCGCTTGATATAGATCAGAAAAAACAGGTATATGGGAGTTTTAGTCCAAGTTCTCCTTCACAGTCCAGACATTGAAGGGCAGCCCTCTTTCAGCGAGGTACAGCTTCACGTTCGGGATGAACCAGTTTAAGAGCCAGTCCTTTGTGGAGGCTTTTGTGATCCAGGCTTTCGGGTTGCTCATCCAGTTAACAGGCAGCAAGGCTTTGTTCTTGTTTTTAATGCAGGAAGACAGTCGAACTTGTAGATTAAGGCTGGTTTTACCATGAAGGCAGCAGCATTCACACAGATGATGATGATCAGCACGTTCAGTTCATCGTTAAATAGGAATGTCTGTGAAGGCATCCTCTTCCAAAAATGGCCAGTCTCATCCATGACAAAAACTTGCTCCGGAAGATAACCAACCATTCTCTTGAATTATGTGAGGGAACTTTTCCTTGATGTAGCGTTTCACTGCCTCCCGGTCTACCAAGGAGCTATCGTAAAAGGTCTTAGCTTTGGTTCTAAACATGTTGGTATCCAAAGGAATCATCTCCCGATAGGGCATTCTCATTTATACTTTGCTTTCTTCGTCTATGGTATGGTTAGAACCAATTATTGCAGCGCAGAAGAGGAGGCGTTACCCTGACTTCAGCCATTTTCCGGCACCATTTTGGCCGCAATTTTCATTTCTTTCTTGTTTTTAATCATTAATTGTGGGAAAAAAAATCGCTAAGTAGCGAATTCACGATAAGTCAAGCCGTGATAATCGTGGGATTACTGTATTATCAAGATATTAATGTCATTAAGAAAAACAGAGCTGGATTGACAAGGAGAAAAGTTGGGAAAGGAGTTGAAGTCATGTTTGTCACAAATTATGTTATTTATTCACATGTGCAATGTGTGACAAGGTATGTCTTAATTAGTAGATCACTTGCTAAATCTTTACTCACTTTGGAAAATCATTTGAACAACGGTTAATATATAAATTGTTTTAAAACTGATGATGTTAAAAGGTTTCAAATAGAGCATTCCTGTAGCATAAAAAAAGCTTACATAAATTACATTTGAAAATAAAATAAAGATGTCCTTGATGAAAGTGTAAGTCATCTTTATCCTCAAAATGTTTGAGTGATTAGGAGGATATTACTCACCCCAGGGCTTTGTTGAATGGACTGTAGAGTAACCACCTCTGCCTTTTCGCCGTTGTTTATGTCACAAGACCCCTGACACTTTCGGATTTTGCCAAGTGGTGTTACTGACACACTTGAATGTTTTTTTGGGCCACAGTTTGAAAGTTCAGTAGAAAAATTGTGGTTCAAACTTGATTTAAGATTGGTTAAATCATTATTTTTATGCTTGACGATGTCAGTGACGGTCTCATTTGATGATTCTATATCTGATGAGGTAGATGAGGAACCATTCGTGACAGCATGGGTGCTTGGAAGTACTTGGGAGAGATGTTTCACTTTTGCGGAGGAGTCTCTTTTAGTTCCCGTTTGGTTGGGGACTTCATACTCAGCACTTTTATGCTTATTGGAATCAGAAAGAGTGGATGTCTGTGATTTTGATTGTTGTGATATATCCGCCTTGGAGTTTTGGTTGGGTTTGTGATTTTGAGGTGTAGACAATGTTGGTGGTTTGGTGGCTGTGACACCAGTTGCCTTGACCTTTTTCCTTTTCTTCTTTGATACTTTATATTCAGTCTCCATACAAAGTATCTTATTGGTGTCTATTTTCAAAACCTCTTGGTGCGTTTTCTTAATAATTTTGCCTCCCAATTCGAAAGATGTTCCATTTTCACCATTATTATTTGGCTCGCTGAATGACGATCTGCGTCTCTTTTTGCCGTTTTTGGATGTTTTTGGATGGTGTTTGTCCGCATCCAGGTGAGAAACACACTCCACCTTCACCCTAAAAAAATAAAACAAAGCACATACTAGTCATCAACACATTTAAACATCACATGCAGGACAAAACTGAAAATAATATCGGACAAATATAACAAACTACAGTGGTACCTTGAGATACCGTAATGCGTTCCGTGACTGAGCTCATATGTCAAATTGTTTCCCATAGAAATGAACTAAAAACAAATTATTTCGTTCCAACCCTCTGAAAAAAAAACAGGAAATTGGAGTGGAAAAATATTTTTTTTTGTTTTGTTTCGCCATCTATTAACAGAGTAACAAATAACTCATGGTTATGATGTTTAATAGTACTAAAATTAGACGGATTTCGCGGAGGAGAGAAATGAATTTGGATTAAGATACAGACACTCAAAAATAAGTTTAATCTACTAACCTTACACTAAACTTCATTCTAATTTTGTTTTAAAATTTTATACCTTTCTTCTCCCGGGTTGGCTCTATTTGCTCCGCCTCCACCCTGACTTTAGACTGCAGTTGTTTGCTTTTGTCTTCCTTTGAAAATGGTCTGTTAGCGTCCTTTCATTGCTTTCCCCCCTGGTTGAACTGCTTCCAGATGTATGTTTTCATATTGAAGCATTTAACCAATCACATTTCAGCCATTATTTGTTGCCAGATCAGATCTGCCTCAAAGCCTTCACAATCAGTTCTGCGGGCTCTGCTGCATTAAACTAGACTGTTGCTTTTAACCAATCAGATTTCGAGTTGGCAACCCCACAATGATTTTTCATAGGCGTTAGCATTTTGCTGGCTGGGATACGTCATTGCTTTCACCAACTATGGTTGGCTAGTATGCGGGCCAAAGCCGAGGCAGCCAGATATCGCAAACTCCACCCACAATACCGGAAATATGACAGGACAGGCTCAACTTTCATCATTAGCTTCGATGGCGAAAAAGAAGAATAGAAGGTCTGGCCTAGAAAAGAAGGAATAAAGAAAGGAGGATGGATATTGTGTACAGTTAAAAATAATTTTTGGTCAGTATAATATTGCTATATTCCTAAATAATATTTCAATTGGGGGCCCGGTTCTGATATCTGAAAAGCTCCAGTGTTTGTATTTAAGCTCCGTGTTTGTATTTTATCACTAAATGCTGCTAGGATGTGGATTTTACCCCAGTTTAATTTTTGCCGTTTCGCCATTGACGTCCATCGCTGTCTTTTCCCGAGGAAATCACCCCCTGGACTGGTTGTAATGTCTCAAAAGCTCCAGTATTTGTATTCAGTCAATAAATGCTGCTAGGAAGTGGATTTTACCTAATTTTAGTGCATTTTTTGTCATTTCACGTATGGACGTATCAACGTTCATCGCTGTCTTTTTTACCGGGGAAATGATACTCCGGGCCCGGTTCTAATGTCTAAAAAGCTCCTGTATTTGTATTTAATCAATAAATGCTGTTTTCGGCTGGATTTTACCCCATTTTCGGGCAATGTTTGCCCATACGCCATTGACGTTCATCGCTGTCTTTTCCCGGGAAAATCGCCCCCCTGGCCTGGTTTTAATGTGTGAAAAGCTCCAGTATTTGTATTTAATCATGAAATGCTGCTAGGAAGTGGATTTTACCCCAGTTTTGTGCATTGATTTATTGATTATTTTTTATGTGTCGCAGCTCTAGCTGCAGTAGAGGTTTTATAGCAGGGGTCTCAAACTTGCGGCCCGCGGGACGATAATTTGCGGCCCCCGTCTTAATATGAAAGATTAATGTTCGTGCGGCCCGCAAAATTGATATGAATGACACTTGTGTTCGGAGCAATGTTCCCTCTAAGCTGCGCGCGTGCGCAATTGCGCACTACTCTCGTCTTCTCTGCGCAGTAGCAATCATATGGCGCGCAGTAAAAAAAAAAATCATTATTATTATTTTTTTTTTAATTTTTTTTTTTTTTTTTTTTTTTTTACCCCTTTCCCCATGATGGCGCCGTTTAAGTGGCAGCCAGTGGCAGTAGCTCTGTCCACTCATGTTTTTCGTGTTTTACAGCATGTTTTACATGAAAAATTAGAGGGAACATTGACATGCACCTGCTTGTGGCAGGTGTGATACTGGTGTGCCCATAGCGAGCAATGATGATGTCGTGACCGGATGATTCGCCTAAAGACGTTTCGTCTATAGACGTTTTTTTGCAACTCTGCACTCAAAGCCAAGTTCAGGGAGGTGAGTGGAGAAGCAGACAAGCTTGGGCAATTTTTGAGAGAGTTGACCCCCAGCTTCCCTGAACTTTCCCGAAGGTTCAAGCAGACCATGTGCCTTTTTGGGAGCACATACTTGTGTGAGAAGCTCTTCTCCACCTTGAACTTCAATAAGTCCAAGTACAGGTCCAGACTTACTGATGAGCATCTTCAAGCTCTACTGAGGGTCTCCACTGCTTCCTCCCTCAAGCCAAATATGACTATGTGAGAAGAAGCGCTGCCAGGTCTCTAGCAGCAAGGAGTAGGCAAGAGAAGCCGTGTTCAGAATATTTCATGTTCAATGTTCCATTCAAGTTCAGAAAGTTAAAGGTTAAAGAGCTGTTAATACAGACATTTGAAACGGAATAAAAATAATTCATTTTCTCTACTTAGCCAGCCAGTGTATATCTACTGTATGCTCATTAGTATTATTTGGTTTTGTATTACTGATTGATATATTTTTTATTCATCTTTAAGTTAATTTATTTAATTCATTATTTTTTGTTAAAAAATAAAGATATTTGATAACGTTGGAATGTTTTATCAGTGCTTTTCTTGTGGAAATCCTGATGCGGCCCAGTCTCACCCAGACTCGGCCTCTAGCGGCCCCCAGGTAAATTGAGTTCGAGACCCCTGTTTTATAGCCATAAAATAGTTTTTGATGGTTGGATTGATACGTTGAAGGCGCTACGAGAAAATGCACCGACCGCCACTGCATTCTATTAATAAATATTAATACATTGCAGAACTTACATATGCATATGATTGTGTAATCTTTAATATTTACACTTTTTGATATAGTATGAGCGCAAAAAACATGTACGTAATGTAGAAATAAGGGTGATGATATTTCGCAGTTTTTCGATTATCGCGGCTGTCTGGTCTACATTATCCGCCAAATTCGAGGGAAGACTGTAATGGTTAGCAACCTCGTTGTCTCCTACAATGTGCAAATTGTTATTATGCTGCAGTTATATATTGGTTGTTGTTTTTCTACCTGCTAACAAAAAAGAGAGAACATTTCAAACATTTACGGGAGAACAAAAACTGTTCAATTTAAAAATAAATAAATGCATCACTCACCTGAGTAGGTCGTTCTCCCGAACAACATGAATGCTTTCCGTGTGTAGTAGGTAGCAATCCTCTATGAAGAGGTTTATCATGCTTTGACTACTGTACTCAAATTTATCTCTGATTGTGCTCTCTAGGTCGGACACTAAACGGCACTTGTTTAAATCCACGAGCACCCAAAACATTCGAAAATCGACAACCGACGGTGGCGGATAGTCAAAGTGCAAACGTACGCGAATGTAGTTTCGACAATGTGCATCCATGTCTATTTTTGCTTTGTATAAATGAAGGTTTAAATGTCATTCACTGCTAGACCACACTTCCCAAACGATGAAAGGGTTGGCACTACTATAGATATAACTCAATATCGCAACCTGGAGTAGAGAGCGCCACTAACTAGCCGCCATCTTGCGACAGACTACTCTTACTTTGCTGGGCTCTTTTGTAATGGGGTTAAAGCGAGAATGTAAAATGATTTAGAGATTCTTTACACAATTACAAAAAAAATATTTTATCAAACCGTATTAACGTGGCTGCGATACAATCTACCTGATGTTTACTGTTCTGGAAAAGTAAAGCAGCTAAAGTAGAATGAATGAATTGTTAGATGGGAAAACTGTGGCGACCCGGAAAAGAAAACACGAAAGGAAGTGAGGTTTAATTAATGCGATAGAGATCGACCTCAATAGGACTTTTTTTCTTCCAAAAACCAATAGGGGTGGGGGTTTGCCGATATCTAAAGTCGATATATTAATTATTCTTAAAAAAACATATTCGGGTATTAAAGGCAATTTACAGAAAAAAAGCTTTGTACAAAAAAGGACCTCCATGATACATTTGGGAGTGCCATTAATTGTAGTGGATGTGGTTACGCAATCTAGTACTACAGCCAAAATCTCTCATCTCATCTCATTTTCTGAACCACTTTATCCTCATTAAGGTCGCGGGGGGTGCTAGAGTCTATCCCAGCTGACTCCGGGCCAGAGACGGGGGACACCCTGAATCGGTGGCCAGCCGATCGCAGGGCACAAGGAGACGGACAACCATGCACACTCACACCTAGGGGCAATTTAGAGTGTGGCAGAGTCTGGTCCGCATAGCCGGCAGTAAATCGTGTCCATTTCCAGTGGGGGTTGGACTACGCCAGGGCTTCCATATGTCACCGATTCTGTTCATAACTTTTATGGACAGAATATCTAGGCACAGCTGTGGCATTGAGCGGGTCCGGTTTGGTGGCCTCGGTATTGCATCCCTGCTTTTTGCAGATAATGTGGTTCTGTTGGCTTCATCTGACAGTGATCTCCAACTCTCGCTGGAGCAATTCCCAACCAAGTGTGAAGTGGTCGGGATGAGAATCAGCACCTCCAAATCTGAGACCATGGTCCTCATTCGGAAAAAGGAGGCATGACGTGTTTTGATTTAAAAAATCTGTTTTATCAACAAAATTGTCAAACACATCCATATGTTTTCATGCTTCGTGTTACGATGGCGCCGCGTCGTCGTGGCGTGATCGGGAATGGATTAGGACCCAGGCGCGGGAAGCAGGAGGGGAACGAGGTAGTTAGCTTCAAAACAACATCTTTACTAAATCAACAGGGATCTACAAATCAACAAAGGCTTGGTACCAAAACGGGAGCATGCTGGACACATGCAGGAGTTGCAGGAACGATCCGACAATGAGCCATCCTTTGTGTGGTGCTTAAATACCCACACCAGGAGGCAAACAAGGATTGTCTGCAGCTGCTCTGATCTGACGGCAAGCCAGGAGTGACAAATGAGCCACTCCTGACAGTACCACCCCTCTAAGGGACGGATTCTAGACGTCCTAATGCCGAATGTCCATGAAAAGCGAAAAACAGGCAGGGAGGGCAGGTGGGAACCGTTATCATCGTCCGGGGGGCATCCGCGCCAGCCCGTGAAGAGACGAGGGAGGGGCCGGTCCGGCGGGCGTCTGCGCCGACCGGTGACGAGGCGTGGGAGTGGTCAGTCCGGCGGGCGTCCGTGCCGGCCGGTTGCCGTGGAGTCCATGTGGCGTGTACAGATTCGAAGGTGCAGTCGCCGTCCGTGGTCTGTGATCAGTGGTCGCTGCCCTTGTCGCGCGATACGTGGCTGTTGTCCGTTATAAACTCCCCAAAAGATTTTGGGGAGCTTCTCGCTGAATCCATGTGGTCTGGGGGCTTTGAGAAGGGTGGCTGGCGTCGACGAGAGCGTTGGCGCAAGCGTGGGTGGCTTCCCGCTGGGTTCATTATGGTCGGATCGTTCCTGCAGTTCCTGCATCTCCTGCATGCGTCCTGCATGCTCCCGTTTTGGTTCCAAGCCTTTGTTGATTTGTAGATCCCTGTTGATTTATTAAAGATGTTGTTTTGAAGCTAACTGCCAGGCTCCCCTCCTGCTTCCCGCGCCTGGGTCCTAATCCATTCCCGATCGTGCCAGGTCGTAACACTTAAGGTAAATTGGAGTCGATTGTGTTAAATGTGTTCATAAGTCTGTATTAAATCGATTGAAGGCCCTTGATTTGAATCATTGCAAAAATATTCTACTCGTCCAAAGAATCGATAATAAATTGTACTACAATTATGAAATATTTGTCACCTTTATAATAGTCCCTGCACCCCTCTAACCGCCCCCAAAATATTTTTCCTGATCTGCCCCTGACTTGGGGGAATCAAAAAAGGGAAGCCAAAATAAATGCTGCAAAATCTAAACTTTATGCCCACTGGATTTCTCTCAAAACTCTATGCATCAGGCACACTAGAACCCAAGTGCAGGGGAATCACAGGCAGACACAAACGCCAACTCGAGGGAATGGGCGCGTACTATATAATTTTTTAATAAACAAAAATGGGTTCACTAAAAACAAACCTTAATACCAAGACCAGGGAGAAGTGACAAAGTATCAACTTAAACAACAAAACCCAATTTATGGGGGAAAACACAGGGGCACGAGGAGCACGAAGAAAACTGAACTGACGTGAACAAGTATGAACAGAACGGGTAGACGAGACAATCAGACAGCTGGGTGACACGTGAGGCAGCGACTAAGGAGTGACACCATGGAGGGAAAATTACAGGAGAAATAAATGGCTAATCACAAGAACAAGTCACAAAGGGAAAAAGCCAAGAATACAACAATCCAAACGAAACCCCATAAAGGAACCTAGTATACCTCACAGCCTCAATAACAAAACGCAAGGAAAATGTGGTGAAAATCGGTGCTACATATGAGCTGCCAAAGAGTCAGAAGCAGCAAGACTCGTTTGTCTAGTCTAGCGTCGCAATAAAAATGTCCTACCCACATTGTGTAAAAAGTACAACACCCGGAAATAACTACCATCATCAGGGTGTCTTTTAAACGGCAGTTCAAGAACTCGATTAAATCCCCCAAAGCAGGTTGGTGAAACAATTTTTTATTATAGTTTATAAATTTTATCTGCTTGTTAATGTGGGTAATGGTGTCCTCAGGTGACACCCTAAATTACAATAACTGGCCATTTATAACATGCAACACTTGGGGAAATGCTTAATAGTTACTTTTGCATTTAATAGCAAGTGTTTGTGCGTGTGGTGGTATGTGCGTGGGTGGGAGCGAGTGAAAGATGTTCAAGTTCATGAAGAACAGTATTGTAAGCATATGTTCTAGTAATACACAATAAGAAAAATATAACTGGCTACTACTACAATTGCTACAAAAGGGAATAATACAATAAAAATGAAACAGGTCATACAATAATTATTATAAGTCAGGTGTCAAACCGATTCCACAAAGCGTCAAGTGGGTTCAGGTTTTCCCACCAATCATTGAAGACGACACCTTTTTACCAATCTGTTCTCTTACATCTGTAATACGGTGATTGCAGTCAGGTGCTGCTTGTTTCAGCAGAAACCTAATTTGTCAACCTGTTCCTGCTGTTTCAGTTAGAATGGAATCCTGCATTCACATGGAACTTTGTAGGATAGTTTTGACACCTTATTTTATAAATATACTTACTAAGTACATACTCGTATACACTCCACACATAAATTAGTGCATATTGTGGCAATTATTGTCATTTATTGAGCTGCAATGCACAGATAAACTGTGAATGAATGTCTGGGAATTAAAACATTTGAATGACCACAAGAACTTCTAGCCTCGAGGGTCCAGACACTTGGCCTTTCTCTCCGGGGCTCACTAAGGAAAGGGGTGATATCCACGTTCCTAGGTAAATAGTACCTATGGCTATTTAAGCCAAAATTGCAGCACTCTGGATTGACTGACACAACTCCTCCCTGAAATGCATGGATAAGCCAGATAAGTGATTTGGAAGACACCCTGAATTTGTTGCCAGCCAATCGCAGTATAATTAATATTATATTATATTATCAAAAAAATAAAATGTTGATAATATGAAACCAATGATGCCAACTGACTACCAATTTAATTTAATTATATACAGTAGGCATCCCAGTTATCACGTGTGTTGGGGTTTGGGTGTTTTTTGCCTTGTGTGTCCTGTCCGCGTGATTATCCATGAGTTTCACCTGCGGTGTTTTTCCAGCTCTCCTTCCCACATATGACCCAGGTATCTCCAATTGTCTTATCAAACCCCTGCATATGTATTTGAACCCTGTGTTTTGGTCAGTTGGGGGAGGGGGGGTTTATAGTCATGTTCCTGTCATGGTTACGTAGTGTTATGTTGGTGTGTGTCTTTGTTACGTCCACGGGAGACGTCGAGGCGAGGTACGAGGAGTTAGGACCCAGTCGCGGGGAAGCAGGTGAGGACGAGGCAAATGGTGCTCATAACCAAAAATTTAATAACTTAGGAGGGACCTTACAAAATAACAAAGACTTATGAAACGAAACATGAAACCAAACCAGATTAGGGAAAACACAGGGAATCGAGGAACAAGGTAACGTGGATACATGGTAAGGGAATTTAGGAAGATGATCCAACAATGACATTAAACTCAGTGGGGTTTAAATAGACCCATCAGGGACTAATTTCGAATCACGCGCAGCTGTGTGAACACAACAGCAAGGCAGGAGGGACAAACGAGAGTCGGGAAAAACAATAGCAGGCGGCTCCTAACAATTTCTTTTCATCCAACCGAGGGATGAATTTAATAATTGGACACATAGAAGGAAGTAGCAACCGGTAAGTAGGCTATTCTGTTGTCTTATTCCAAATATTTTCATCAAGACTTTTTTGTTTTTTTTAGCTTAACTGCAGTAAAATATAGCAGCATTAAATGGTTAGCATTTGGGCTAGCTGCCCTAGTGAATTGAATTGAATGCTTTTATTGTCATTATACAAATATAAATAGATTTCAAGCTTTTAAAACATAGTGCATAAATAACAACAACAAATGAAAAAAATAAATATTCAGTAAAAAGAAATACATTTACTGATTATTTATTTGTTTATGTCATTTGTGCACTACGTGGATGTTCATCCCTCGGTTGGATGAAAAAAAAAAGTCGGTTTATATCGGCACAGTTCATGTTGTTCCAATTTCCTACACCTATGAACCATTTTCTGGCATGGGAACTAAAGTAACAAGGCTTTAGTTGGGGTTTTTCCCCCGGTCATGATCGTGCACCATTTAAAAAAAATCCAAGTTTTAATTTCAGATGAGAAACTGTTAGGTTTTGATTTGCCAGGTCTGCTTGTAAAGTTGTAAATTTAAGTTATTTACCATTGAGGAGCTCTAATGTGAATGAAGCTCAAGATGCTTCCAAGCTGGCAGAGACTGTGCGTCTCCTTTTCTGAGTCATGGGGGCAGTATTATGATACTTCAGCCATCTCCAATTTGAACTTGAACTACAATCTCATGATTACAAGACTCACTTTCAATTTTGTATTTCATGATAAAACTGAAAGGAACTCGTCTACACACTCCTTTTCCGTTGAGGCATACACCCTCTCCTGTCTCCTTTACTCTTGTGATGACATCGTTTTTTAAGAAAGCTGACAGCAATTATTTTATTGTACAATTTTAATAGTTTGGGATCTGTTTGAGTTTATTTTTGCATACTTTTTAACCAGATTCTATCATTTAATTGGTGTGTAAAAACTTTTGTCAATTGAAATATTTCTGCCATTTAATTGAAGTGCAAATCTTACACATTGCCTCTTTAACAGTATTAAAATCTAATCTACCATATCCTATGTTAACTTTTGTACCGTCCTAATGGAAGAGCACATTAGTACACCCTTTCCCGAAGGTGAATTTGGCGCCAATGTTGAACAGAGAAGTTGTCCTGTGATAACACAGGGATGTCAAGATCGGTTTTCAGTAATGTCTTTACATTGTATCATCATTCTCTCGCAGGAAGATCCCTAACACCTCTCTGCAATGCAACAACACTCGTCTTTGTCCCTCTCTTAGCCAGCTTCGTGTTTAGAGTTTCGATGGTATGAAGTCCTTGTTAAACGCATTGAATTTCTTAGATTTTGTGAACGTGTGTTTATGTCCAACATTATGCCTTTAGGTTTCAATCCTCCAACATTACTATCTTTCATTTTCAATGCAAAGTAGACCATGCTTTCACATATGCTAGTACTTGTTTGACATCAGTTCTCTTTTGGTCTCTCTTTGTGCATTGAGCTTTTACAGAAATTGCACAACCGTTTCTTCTTTTGGTCATTGTGTTTTGAATGTCACATTTTTGTTGTCCAAAATAGCAGTCAAAAAGTGTTTTTTTCTATTTTGACATTGAAGTTATCTTATATAACTATATTGGTTCTTTACATACTTCCTAAGGAAACATTTTCCTCTGAGGAATACAGTATTTAAAAATACAAATTGTCTTTACCATTTGTCCTGCATGAGAAAAAACATATTCACAGAAAGAGACTGGAGAAAGAAGAACATTTTCACGTAAATGAAATTGACGAAACAAAATTGATTCCTGAGTTAGCTATAATGGTTTTGTATTTAAAATATTCATTAGGTTGTGTTTTAGGTGGAAGAATGGACAATAAGAGTGAAGTCGTGAACAGATTACGTACGGCTTTTCGTTCTGGAATCACAGCATCGGAGCAGTTTCGTCGTGTTCAGCTTTCTAACCTAAAGTCCATGATCCAAGAAAACGAGGAAGATATTTTGAAGGCATTGCAAAAGGATCTTTACAAGGTAATAATCATGTCACAGATATATTAATAAACAATTTCTTTTCTGTTATTTCAGGGTTTTCTTTTAGTTATAGTTGTGACAATGAGTGCCATTTGAAGGGACCTATAAATAAACGTCTATTTTTTTGTGAGTAAGTGATAAATATTCAGATGTTTTAATATGTCTTGTGCACAATTGAATTGAATGTTTTTATTGGCATTATACGAGTATAATGAGATTTATGGCTTTCACCACCTAGTGCTCAAATAACAGCAGACAGACAAATAAATCAATAAATAAGTAGTCCAAGTGAGGTCAGCAGAGTGAAGGGCGCTTGTTTGGTCTGAAGTCCAGGATGAGTTCCATAATTGTTGGAGACATTCAGCGCCTAGTTGCACCCCTCGCTGAGTCAATGGACGCAACAACAAACGGGCAAACAGATAGAAATCTATATATAGTAATGATAAATACCGTATTTACTCGCATATAAGCTGCTTTTGTCGGACAAAAAAATATGACTGAATCAAGGGTACGGCTTCTATGCGCATAAAAACACGACATGCACGAAACTGCAAGTTGACGACTCCATGACGCGATGACGTCATGCATTCATTCATTCATTCATTCATTCATCTTCCATACCGCCCATCCTCGAAAGGGTTGCCTAACCCAGCTGTCTTTGGGTGAAAGGCAGACTACGCCCATGACTGGTCGCCAGTCAGTCGTAGGGCACACAGAGAGACAAACGACCTTCCGCACCCCCAATCATACCAATACCAGCAGGAATTGAGCCCACGCCTGCCCGCACCAGTCAGGCGAGGGAACCACTACACCACGAGGCGGCATGCGTCATGCATTTATTTCAAAATAGAGAAAAGATAAACAGATAAAACGCTAAACAAAATGTATTTTGACATCTATGAATATAATTCAAGGAAAAAATAAACCGTATCTTGCATAAAATGTGAAAAACCTCACATGTGCCATCACTCCTCTCTCAGCGTGTCGCCATCTTACCGTAGTTAAACGTGCTCTTACTGGCCAGATGCGAGTACACTTCCTTGTGCCTGCTTTTGCTCGGTCAGGGCACCGCCATCTTACCGTAGTTAAACGTGTTCTGACCGTAGCGTTTACCATGTCAGCACATCCCAATAGTGAAGGCTGATCGAAGGTCTTGTGGTCAATTGTTAAAATATAAACCTTGATACCTGCGTAATGTGTATGCTATTATTGCACCCAGAGACTTGGTGAACACTACGTATATCGCTATGGGTATATTTCCTGGTTGTGCTTATGTTGCTTCCTTTTTTAATTTGTCTACGTGCAGACAATTCCCTCCTTTTAGGAACACAGAAAGGAAATGATTGTACATTTGTCATTATGAAATAAAACAAAATTCCGCTTTGATTTTATTTATTTTTATTTATTGTTCAAAAGTGACAAGTATTGCAGTAATATGGAGATATTTCGACATTGGAAGCAATTTGGCCGCCACAACATTTTAAACGTCTGGTAAGAAAATTGCAATTTATGTAATTAAAAACCATCGGGTTCTCATCAAGATGACTTTTTTCTTTTATTCAAATTGAATAATTTTATATTTTGCATTTACAAAGACAGGCATATTAACTTATGATATTGACCCTAATAATATGCTTTTGGTTCATACAGTATCTCAGAAATACCACGTGTGATCATTTTTCTTAAGATTTTCCCTTCAAAGTAACACATTTGTACTCCCTATTAAAACTATAAATATGGAGGTGAAAATTGTGAATCAGGGGGCGGCTTATACGCGAGAAATTGTAAAATTCAACAATTTTAGGGCAATTTTAAGGGTGCGTTTTATACGCGCAGGCGGCTTATATGTGAGAAAATACTGTAATTACTAAATAGTAATGATAAATAAATAATCACGAAATAGTAATAGATAAATAAGTGGTCAAAATAATAAATAAGTAGTTTAAGTAGTATATTAATAAGTCTTGATTAAGTCCTAGGTGCAGAATTCGAGTTGAGTATGGTGACAGCTCTTGGGAAGAAACTGTCCTTGAGTCTGTTTGTCTTTGCAGTTATAGCTCTGTAGCGCCTTCCAGAGGGCAGCGGGTTGAAGTGGTGGAAGCCGGGATGCGAATAGTCTTTTATAATGCTCTCTGCCCTTCTAAGGCACCGGGATTCGTAGATGCTGGACACGGTGGGTAGAGGGCGGTTCATGATCTTTTGGGCTGAGTTGATCACCCACTGCAGGTTGGTGCTCAATTGCCCCTTCCTGAGTACTCTCAGGAAATGTAGCCTCTGCTGCGCCTTCTTGACAAGTTATGCCTGAAAAGACTACGTGCCAACTGATAATAGAAGTCCTTGGCTCACAAAAAGTAGAATAACATCCATAAAGCATAAAAACAAACTTACAAACATCAGTAAATAGGATGTAAGCATTCCAGGAGATAATCTACTTCGATGACTGACTGATAAAATTAAAAGTATACAATGTTAATTATTATCTAAAAAGAAGAAAAAAACAGAAAACTTTCTCATGCAGTAAACACAAGAACAGACATTTTACAATTCATGTTGTGTGATGCGCAAAAATGCCAGTGGAATAGTCAAGGTTGACAGATAGGAAAGGCAGTATCAAGCTCAAACACCAGTGTGAACCAGTGTGAACCAGCCAAAATGACAATCTCTTGTTCAAGATAACGTTTTCCTATGACAATTCTGGGAATGCTTTTGTATTATATCCAAGGAGGGGGTTGAGTCAACAGTAGAGGATACGTCATACTAGTAGTTTTCACATTTATGTTTTCTCTATAAGCATCATGCGAGATGTAGTTCTGCTTTGAAAAGTTAAAAACTATTGGATTTTTGTATTAATAAACTTTGTAATTACTTAATTCAACTAAATTAATTAACCAAGTATTTTGTTGTCTTCACACCCACAGTGCCATGCCTTAGTTTTCTGTTCTAGAGGTTTTGATGTTAAATGGAGGCAACACAAAAAATTAGATTTCAGGGTGCACTCAATCACCAAGCAGGTCTTCAATGAATACACAGAGTAAAAGACTTGAATCAAATATATATCTCACCTTTGCAGGCGAAATTGATTATCCACTCTTTAAAGCTTGCCATGTAGGCATTAAACCATTCTGGAACAAGTTGTGTTTCTCACAGCGGCGGGCCGTGAATTTCAAACCGACGCCTTCAGTGCTATGTCTGAATCAATCCAACCCTCAAAAACTATTTTATGGCTATAAAACCTTTACTGTAGCTACAGCTGCGACACATATAAAAAAGCATCAATAATAACCTCATACAATTGAGATATTATTTAGGAATATAGCCATATTTTACTAACCAAAAATATTTTTTATCTGTACACAAAATCCATCCTCCTTTCTTTTCTCTTTCTTTTCTATCACCATCGAAGCTAATGCTGAAAGTCGAGCCTGTCCCGTCGTATTTCTGGCGTACGATTTTATTCGATTTAGTGCTGAAAATGTTCGTTCCCGTTTGTGACATGCTTGCTTGCTTTGGAGTTGTCCGACCTTTCTTAATGATTTCCAGCTTTTCTTCAAAAGTTCGTCCTGAAAATGGCTTTGACAGTAAATCTGCAAACAAATTAATTTCTTCTCCTCTTTCAGCCATTGCGGGTTGACAAACGCGCTATTAAATCAACACAACAATATATTTGCTTGTGCAGCTCGCTCCAGATACAGTTTGGTAGCTCTGGCTAGTCCACTCTATCACTAGCGATGACATATCCCTGCGCCTGTGAGAAGGCCTTGGTGTCGTCAACTCGAAATCTGATTGGTTAAAGCAACAGTTTTATTGACACTTGTTTTATGCAGCAGAGCCTGCTGAACTGATTGTGAAGGCCTCAAGGCAGATTTCTGACCCTGGCAACAAATAGTGGCTGAAATGTGATTGGTTAAATCAGGGGTCGGGAACCTATGGCTCGCGAGCCATATATGGCTCTTTTGATGATTGCATATGGCTCGCAGACAAAACAAAATATTCTCACTTATTTTAATCCATCCATCGATTTTTCACTGCGCATGTCCTGTTCAGGGCTGCAGGAGCAATTGTCAATTATTTTAATTGGATGATACTGGCCTACGTTTGCCGTTGCTGGGTAAAACAGGTAAACTCCGCCTTTTGAATCAGTCTCGGTCATTAGCTCAAAATTAACCCTTCGACGAAGAAGATGGCGAAAAGAAAAAAAGACGACGAGTATCGTACATTTCAGGCTGAATGGACCGAAGAATTCGCCTTTGTGGAGAGAGCGGGTTCTGCGGTGTGTCTAATTTGCAATGACAAAATTACATCGTTAAAACGGTCAAATATACAGCGGCACTTCGACACGCGCCACGCCACCTTTGCATCAAAATACCCTGCGGGAGATACCCGAAAGAAAGCGTGCCAAGAGCTTCCGAGCAGGGTGCAAGCTAGCCGGCAGCAACTCCGCGCATGGACGCGGCAAGGTGACTATAATTCGGCTAGCTTTGCTGGTTCTTTAGCAATAGTGAGGAACGGGAAACCATTCACAGATGGCGAGTATGCTAAAACGTTCATGCTGGATGTAGCCAATGAACTTTTTGATGATCTTCCAAACAAAGACAAGATAATCAAACGGATACAAGACATGCCTCTGTCGGCAAGAACTGTTCATGATCGTACCATCGTGATGGCAAACAAAGTGGAGGAAACGCAAGTGAAGGACATAAATGCAGCGCCGTTCTTTTCTCTGGCTTTGGATGAGTCAACAGACGTGAGCCATTTGTCGCAGTTCAGCGTGATTGCAAGATATGCTGTTGGTGAGACACTGCGTGAAGAAAGTCTTGCTGTTCTGCCATTAAAAGGGTCCACAAAAGGTGAGGATTTATTCAAGTCTTTCATGGAGTTTGCTCGGGAAAAAAGTCTACCTATAGATAAACTTCTCTGTGTGTACTGATGGTGCTCCGTGTATGGTGGGGAAAAACAAAGGATTTGTGGCGCTTCTCCGTGAACATGAAAATAGACCCATCCTAAGTTTCCATTGCATTATACACCAGGAGGCACTTTGTGCTCAGATGTGTGACAGGCAGTTTGGCGAAGTGATGTCGCTGGTCATTCGTGTGATCAACTTTATTGTTGCCCGAGCCTTAAATGATCGCCAGTTTAAAACACTGCTGGACGAAGTTGAAAATAACTATCCTGGTCTGCTTTTGCACAGCAATGTGCGTTGGTTGTCAAGAGGGAAGGTGCTTAGCCGTTTTGCGGCTTGCCTGAACGAAATCCGGACTTTCCTTGAAATGAAAGGCGTCGGGCATCCTGAGCTAGCCGACACCGGGTGGCTCCTCAAGTTTTACTATCTCGTAGATCTGACTGAACATCTGAACCAACTCAACGTGAAAATGCAAGGCGTTGGAAATACAGTGTTATCCCTTCAACAAGCTGTATTTGGTTTTGAAAACAAGCTGGAGCTTTTCATTACGGATCTTGAAACAGGTCGTTTACTACATTTTGAAAAACTGAGCCAATTTAAAGATGCATGCACAGCAAGTGAGACCATTCAAAACCTTGATCTCCACCAGCTAGCTGGCTGCACATCCAGTCTCCTACAGTCCTTCAAAGCACGCGTTGGAGAATTTCGTGAGCACACTAGTCTTTTTAAGTTCATCACCCATCCAAACGAGTGTTCACTGAACACAGCCAACCTGAATTACATCCCTGGTGTCTCCGTCAGAGATTTTGAAGCAGAAGTGGCTGACCTGAAGGCCTCAGACATCTGGGTGAATAAGTTCAAGTCACTGAATGAAGATTTGGAAGGAATCACACGACAGAAAGCGGAGTTGGTGAGCAAGCACATGTGGACAGAAATGAAAAAACTCCAACCCGAAGACCAGCTGATTCTCAAAACTTGGAACGCACTTCCTGTCACATACCACACACTGCAGCGTGTGAGTATTGCTGTATTGCCCATGTTTGGATCTACGTATGCATGTGAGCAGTCATTCTCACATCTTAAAAACATCAAGTCCAACATACGATCACGTTTAACGGATGAAAGCCTCAACGCTTGCATGATGCTTAACCTCACCAAGTACCAACCCGACTACAAAGACATCAGGAAATCCATGCAGCACCAGAAGTCGCATTAATGGTGAGTGTTATAACAACATGATTTAAAAGAATAAATTCAGAGGTTTATTATACTGACATTTAGTTGAATTCACTTTTAAAAATATTATATGGCTCTCACTGAAATAAATTTTCATTTTTTTTTGCTTTAATGGCTCTCTTAGTCAAAAAGGTTCCCGACCCCTGGGTTAGATGCTTACATATGAAAACACACATCTGGAAGCAGCGCAACCAGGGGAAAAGCAATGAAAGGAAGCTGACAGACAATTTGGAATTATTTAATAAGTATTCATGGACATAACAACGGTCTGTGATTCAGATATTTTTTAGGCCAGCAGAGAAGGCCTTGCAGGCCCTGATGGTCCACCACTTGTTTCTCACAATAACTTTGAAATTACGATGTATAAATGTGTTCTTGTGTGTGAAGTGTGAGAATTTCAAATGGAATATTTACAATTCTGTTGATGTTTCTTCAATTTCCCCTGTCTTTACAGCCAAAGTTTGAGGCCGTGCTAGCCGAAGTTGTTATGGTGATCAATGAGCTACACTATGCCATCGATAACATTCAAAGATGGATGCAGCCAGAGTACGTCAGTAAAACTTTTGTAAGTATTACTCAGTGGTTCTTAACTTTGTTGGAGCTACCGAACCCCACCAGTTTAATAGGCGCATTCACTGAACCCCACCAGTTTCATATGGGCATTCACCAAACCATCCTTTAGTGTAAAACAAAATATGTTTTTTTTTCTCGAATTCAAGATATTTAAAATTCCTCAGAGCACAGATTGGCCAAGCAATGTCACGTGATCATTTGCAACCAGTGATGGTCAAGCGGGGCATGTTGTTGTGAATAGACATGTTGAATCGATGTGTCTTGACAGTCCGCGGCAGAGGCTCCACCGAACTCCTGAGACGGAGTCACCGAACCCCTAGGGTTCAATCGAACCCAGGTTAAGAACCACTGGTATAACTGTTTTCATTATTTCCATACACATTTATTACAGCAGCTCAGTTGCTGACTGGGTGGTTTACTTCCTCAAAGTTCTTAGATAAAGAGGTTTGATCACGAGCGTCCATTTTGAAATTTGAATGTTCTACCCATGCCTGTGTGGGTACTCTCTGAGGATTTCAATTTCCTCTCAAACTCAGAAACATTTATATGCATAATTGTTCCTAGGAGTGAATGAGTGTGAAGGGCTGTTTGTCTATTAGTGGTTTGCATTTGGTTGGCAACCATTTTGGGGTAAACTCTGTCTCCTGCCAATAGTCACCTGGGCTACACTCCTACGTCGCCGGGAACCTCGTGGGGATCCTGACCAATGTTCCCTCTAAACTGCGCACCTGTGCAATTGCACACTACTCTTGTGTTCTCCGTGCACAGCAAACATATGCAGCGCACAAAATAAAACCCAACCTAAATTATAGAAAACATTAACAACGCAAGTCAGAGAGTGGCAGCCTGTCACTGACAAACAACAAGGAATGGTACCGTATTTACTCGCATATAAGCCGCCTACGCGTATAAGCCGCACCCTTAAGATTGCCTTAAAATTGTTGAATTTTACAATTTCCCACCTATAAGCAGCCCCCTGAGTCAAGATTTTCACCTCCATACTTATGGTTTTAATAGGGAGTGCAAATGTGTTACTTTGAAGGCAAAATCTTAAGAAAAATCATCATCCGTGGTGTTTCGTACCTAGAGGCATTCGTAAGTAGAGGTATGACTGTATTGAGATATGCATTTTTCAAAACAATATCGGCTTGACCCCTGAAAATGGCACCGCCAAAGAAATTCGCCTACAAGGCACAGTTCAAAATGGAAATCGAGCTGCATCGACGTACCTCGACAAAAATGGCTCTATGGTTCACAAGTGGAAGGAGCTGGAAAATCAGCTCCGTTCTCATCGTCCGGGGGGCGTCCCCGCCAGCCCGTGAAGAGACGAGAGATGGGCCGGCCCGGCGGGCGTCCGCGCCGGCCAGAGACGAGGAAGTGGGCGGTCAGGCGGGTGTCCGCGCCGACCTGAAACGAGGCTTAGGAGGGGCCTATCCGGCGGGCGTCCACGTCGGCCCTTGGAGAGGAGTGGAAATAGCCGGTCCGGCGGGCCTCCCCGGGAGGGCCGGACAGTCGCTCTCGCCGCCAACCCCCTCGTCCGGGGGTGCCGGAGAGTCGCTCTCGCCGCCGTCGCCAGTCCCCTCGTCCAAGGGCGCCGGAGGGTCGCTGCCGCCGTTGCCGGCCCCCTCGTCCAGGGGCGCCGGAGGGTCACTCTCGCCGTCGCCGGCCCCCTCGTCCAGGGGCGCCGGAGAGTCGCTCTCGCCATCGCCGGCCCCCTCGTCTAGGGGCCCCGGCGCGTCACCGCCGCTTCCGGGCGGGCAAGAGCTGGGCGGGCAAGAGCTGAGCAGGCGGGAACCGGGCACCCAGGAATTGGGCAGGCTGAAACCGGGCTGGCCGAAGCCGGCCAGGGAGACACCGGACAGGGTGAAATTAGGCAGGCGGAGACTGTACCCCCAGGAACTGGGCAGGCCGAAACTTGACAGGCCGGGACTGGGCAGACTGGTCCTGGGCAGACCGGACCTGGGCAGACCAGAACTTGGCAAACCGGAACTTGGCAAACAGCAACTGGACGGGCCAGCCGGCGCCGGAAGCCTGGTTCGTGGCTTCGGCACGGGTGCGACTGGCGGCTCAGGTGGCAAAGGGAGTAACTTGTGTGGCTTGGGCACGGGTATTTGAGAAGCTTGGCGCGGCGTGGTCGGGCGAGAAGCTTGGAGCGGCGTGGTCGGGCGAGAAGCTTGGAGCGGCGTGGTCGGGCGAGAAGCTTGGAGCGGCGTGGTCAGGCGAGAAGCTTGGAGCGGCGTGGTCAGGCGAGAAGCTTGAAGCGGCATGGTCGGAAGAGGAGCTTGAAGCGGCATGGTCGGAAGAGGAGCTTGGAGCGGCGTGGTCGGAAGAGGAGCTTGGAGCGGCGTGGTCGGGCGAGAAGCTTGGAGCGGCGTGGTCGGCCGAGAAGCTTGGTCAGGGGCTCGAGCGTCCAGGTCCTCCTTCTGCTTCTCCCTGCGGCATGGTGCTCGCCGCCGCCTCTGGGAGGGCGGCACAGCACACCGGCCGCCACGTGGTGGCCCATCGTAGCTGGCCAGCCGACCAGGTGAAAGACCTCGCTGCTGCGCCTCCCCAAAAAAACAAGACGGGCGGTGTTCGAAACTCCTACTGGAGCCTCCCCGCCGGCCGCCACGTGGTGGTCCCTTGTAGATGGCCCACCCACCTGGCAGATGCTGGTCGGGGTAATCCAGGTCGGAGTAATCGGAGGAGTATTGGTCAACGTCCTCCGGTGGAGCGTATCGGAGTCCAAATCGGCTAAGAAAATCACTGTCCAAGTCCGAATCTCCAGCATACAAATCTATTAGCTCCCGATCGTCCTCACCTTCAGAAAAGTCAGAGTCCAACCAACAAAGATTTGGCGTTCCAATGTGGCCAAGGGAGGCTGGGGATTCTCCCTCCATTGAGAAAAAAACTCGCTGGAGTCTGAATTCAAATAACTGGGGCAATGAACTGGGGGTGTCGGAGCCTTGGAATTATGACTTAACTGTGCTGGCAATCCAGTGCAACGCGTTGAGCGGGGGGTGGGTTTAAAGGTGGATGGAGGCTCAAAACTACCTCCTAGTCGGGACTCCTCCGCTGCCAGAACGTCTCTGAGGTGCCCACACCAAGGCGTGTCCATTATAAACTCCCCAAAAGACTTTGTGGGGAGTCTCAGTGAATCCATGTGGTTGCGGGGCTTCGAAAAGGGTGGCTGGCGTCGGCGCGAGCGTGGGCGGCCTCCCGCTGGGTCCATTATGGCTGGATCGTTCTGTTACGATCTCGCTGCGTCGTCACGGCGCGATCGGGAATATATTAGGACCCATCCGCGGGAGAACAGGAGTTGAATCAGACAGTTGGCTTCAAACGACATCCTTTATTAAATCAACAGGGACCTATAAATCAACAATGGCTTGGAAGGCCAAACGGCAGCATGCTGCGCGCATGCATAAACAGAAGAACAATCCCGCAATGGTCCTATGACTCATTGCTCCTTAAATAACAAAACAGGAAGCAATCAGCAGATTGACTGCAGCTGCTCTCTGACGGCACGCCAGGAGGGACAAACAGGCCACTCCTGACACTTGCGATCAACTGGTCGATCAGGATCGGCGTACTGAGCACCTCTAGCGTAAACAATGCTTTGATACTGCATATGAATTTATAAATAGCATCTTGAGAGCAGCTTTTTTGATGGGCGGAACACAGTCCTTTAGGGATCTGTTCATAGTGGATCCAGCACACCAGAACAGGGTAGGTGAGCAGGCGGATTGGCTGGACGTCCGATGAGGCACAGCCGGCCAGTCAGTCAGGAGGCGCCGGAGCTGGGGCGATGTCGTCACTGATTGGTATCCGACATGGAGGCGACTTCGTCACGGGTTTGCATCCGCGGTGGTGACGCCATGCTGAGGTCTACCTGAGCTGGGAAACATTTCAGTTTCCCTGTGAGGCTGTGACCCGAACAGCATCAGAAGTGCAACAACAAAAATGAGGAATTTATATTTTTCATTAAATTTTCTCCTCACTGACCCCTGAAAATGATCGTATTTCTCCTCGGTTGCAGGCCACAGCAACAGATGACTGTTTTGTGCGAAGAGAACCATTAGGTGTGGTGCTCATCATTGGAACATGGAATTACCCCCTGCAACTTCTCATCATTCCCATGGTTGGGGCCATTGCAGCAGGTAAATTTTTTTAAAAATAGAGTTGAAGCTCCTTTACACTAAGTTCAAGTCTTTTACATAGTTTAACAGTGACAAAATATTTGTTGCTATTAAAATAAGGGCCAACCGAGTGCCTCAAATTCTTCAATCTTACATCATCATATGATTTTTAAAGAGCTTAACTGACTCCAGATGGGCTATTTCAGTATGCTGTCTCGAGAAAAGTTTTCATAATCATTTAAATTTATACTCACTCATGATGAAAACTGGATCTGTTTTGTTAGGTGTCGCAACCTACGGCTGTAGAACGGCATGCGCATCTTTAGCGCTAAACTAATGGGGAAGGAAGGAAATGAGGGAGGGAGTCAGGGAGGGAAGGAAGGAGTGAGGGCTGAATAGAAGGGAGGAAGGAAGGAATGAAGGAGATGAGGGAAGGAATGAAGGAGATAGGAAAAAAATATATATATTTTTTATGGTTTCTGAAGGCGGACCAACATAACACAAACATTATACACACACACACACACACACATATATATACAGACACTCCTCAACTTACGAACGCAATTGGTTCCGAGCGATTGTTCATAAGTTGAATTTGTTTGTAAGTTGATTTAGTGCTATATTTTGTATTATAATTTATGTTTAAGGCCTATATAAGTATATTGAAGGTTTATATAAGTGCATTTGTATGTTTAAGGCTTGTATAAGTAACACGCATTGGTTTGTACTGAAAAAAAAAAACATAATAAAATGGAGAGAATATGTACAGTACTGTAGAGAGAGAGATAGATTTATGTATTAGAAACTGGCCAAAAGAAGCGACCTAATGACGATTGCACAGTTGTCTTCTTTTTTTCATCATAAATGATGCAGTAGCACTGTATGGCATCATTCAATTGATTTGCAAACTTTGTGGAACGTTCAATATTTGGGTCCTGCTGCTCGATCTTTCTGTTTATAAATGGTACTGAATGTGCAAAGCTCACCACTTTCTGACGCGCATCAAGCTTCGTTATTATTGCCACTCGTTTCAAATGAAATGGCTTGCCTCTTCCTTGCAACTCCCTCAATAGAAGCCTTTAGCTTTTTACCAACCATATTCAATATTGGATGCATGAGATATTTAATGATACAAATGAAAAAGGTTCTTTGCACACTGGAGATACATTCACGCACTTCCGCATTGCAACGAAGAAGGTAGATGCTGGGTGAGCTGAGCTCTCACAGCGCCAGGCGTCGGTATTAGCGGCGGAAAGAAGTACTACTCCGAAAAAGACGCGAAATACAAAATTGGACTTGCGAACATTTTTGGACTTAAACGCAATTTGCAGACATGTTCGTATGTACCGTTGTTCGTAAGTTGAATGTTCGTAAGTAGGGGAGCGTCTGTATATCAGTTCCGGTCCGTGCATTTTCTCGTAGCGCCTTCAATGAATCAATCCAACCCTCAAAAACTATTTTATGGCTATAAAACCTCGACTGCAGCTACAGCTGCGACACATAAAAATAATCAATAAATCAATGCACAAAATTGGGTAAAATCCACTTCCTAGCAGCATTTAATGATTAAATACAAATACTGGAACTTTTCAGACATTACAACCGGGCCAGGGTGGTGATTTTCCCGGGAAAAGACAGCAATGAACATCAATGGCGTACCGGCAAACATAGCCCGAAAATGGGGTAAAATTCAGCCAAAAACAGCATTTATTGATTAAATACAAATACTGGCGCTTTTTAGACATCAGAACCAGGCCCGGAGTATCATGAAAAAGCGAATTCTTGACTTGCACAAGTCACTTGGAGCCATTTCAAAACAGCTGCAGGTCCCAAGAGCAACAGTGCAAACAATTGTTTGTAAGTATAAAGTGCATGGCACTGTTTTGTCACTGCCACGATCAGGAAGAAAACGCAAGCTAACACCTGTTGCTGAGAGAAAATTGGTCAGGAGGGTGAAGATTCAACCGAGAATCACCAAAAAGCAGATCTGCCAAGAATTAGAAGCTGCTGGAAACAGGTGTCAGTGTCCACAGTCAAGCATGTTTTGCATCTCCATGGATTGAGAGGCTGCCGAGCAAGAAGGAAGCCCTTGCTCCAAAAGCGGCACCTTAAGGCTCGACTGAAGTTTGCTGCTGATCACATGGACAAAGATAAGACCTTCTGGAGAAAAGTTCTGTGGTCAGACGAAACAAAAATCGAGCTGTTTGGCCACAATGCCCAGCAATATGTTTGGAGGAGAAAAGGTGAGGCTTTTAACCCCAAGTACACCATGCCTACCGTCGAGCACGGTGGTGGTACTATTATGCTGTGGGGCTGTTTCGCTACCAATGGAACTGGTGCTTTACAGAGCGTAAATGGGATAATGAAGAAGGAGGATTACCTTCAAATTCTTCAGGATGACCTAAAGTCATCAGCCCGAAGATTGGGTCTTGGGCGCAGTTGGGAGTTCCAACAGGACAATGACCCCAAACACACATCAAAAGTGGCAATGGAATGGCTAAATCAGGCTAGATTTAAGGTTTTCGAAATGGCCTTCCCAAAGTCCTGTCAGAAAGCCATCAAATTAAACTGAACTGCACCAATTCTGTCAAGAGGAATGGTCAAAGATTCAACCAGAAGCTTGAGGATGGCTACCAAAAGCACCTAATTTAAGTGAAAATGGCCAAGGGACATGTTACCAAATATTAGCGCTGCTGTATGTATATTTTTGACCCAGCAGATTTGATCACTTTTTTCTGTTTACCCATAATAAAGTCATAAAAGAACCAAACTTCATGAATGTTTTTGTGACAAAGAAGTATCTCTCTAGCAGAACTCTATCAGAGAAAAATCCTGAGTTGTAGAAATATCTGGAAACTCAAGAGAGCCATGACATTATGTTCTTCACAAGTGTATGTAAACTTTTGACCACAACTGTATACACCGTAAAACCTCTATTTCAACGGCATGCCGTTCTATTTTTCAAACTTTCCCTCATAGTGCCGTTGAATTAGAGGGTGCCGCTCTATTTTTCGACTAGCTGGTCAGAATTTTGAGAAGATGTTGAAAATTTTATGGATGAAAAGAGAAAGGCCTTTTGTTAAATAAATATGTATATGTTACCATACATATTTATTTAACAAAAGGCCCAAATACAAGGCGATTACTGGTAAGTAATTACAAATTCACTGGTGAAAATCAAGTGACGGGTCTCTGTTGTAACTGTTCTCGTCATTCACATTACCTTACGCATTAGCGTCGAGTGTCTGAGTCAGTTCACGTTCATCGTCGCCAGCATTGGCTCGCGCTTGCTGGACAAGTTGCCAACCAGTCTGAATCGGGCCGTCTGATCTGAAACAATGGATCTGGCAATCCTTAAAGCCGTCAAGAGCGTTGGTCAGTCTGCATCCCTTGAACGACTTGATGATTAGATCCTTTGGCAGATGATCCCAAGCATCGGCAATCCATTTCAAATAAACTTCCATTGTTTCATGGTTACATGTTCAACAAGGATCAGATTAAAGACTATG